>NC_046661.1:118393181-118416495 GCF_010883055.1 Belonocnema kinseyi | reverse complement strand
AACGTTGTACACGAAAATACGAACCTTCTAGAGCCTCGTCTAGTGGCCGCCAGGGTTCGTATTTTCGTGTACAACGTTACCGGCTGATGCCGATGGAATTGATAGTCGAAATTTTTTCTTTACATCTTTTATTATTAAGCGTTGTACTTAAACGTAGTTTTCTTTCGGCTCTTGCATTTCTCAAAGTTTGAGACCGATATTTTATGTATAAAAAAAGTTCGAACGTTCAAAAAATGTCGAGGATCAGAAAAAAGATAAAATAATTTTCAGTGAAGTTCCTACCAAAATACAGTACCTAAACGTACTTTATTGTACTCTAATACATTTTCCAAAGTTTCAGCTTGATATTTTATTTACAAAAAAAGTTCTTAGGTTCAAAAAAACATTCAATGAACTGATAAAGTGAGGTCGGTAATATAGGTATTTAGCTGTGTCACATGTCCTTAACTTTTCTCTAGAAAAGGAAATACCTTCAACATGCGGCAAAAAGAGTTTAAGGTCGTTTTTTAAAGTTTCATTCCATTTGTTAAAATAAACACAAAGTAAATAAACACAACACTTTGTTTTAGTTTTTTTTTTAAATTTAGTTATAATTACAATATCGAAGCCTCTACGTTTTTTTTGAGGTTTCAATTCAATTTTTGTAATGTTTGTTTGAATTAATTCTAAAGTTTATTCTTCATAAATACGGAATATTTATTTTAAACATTGTTATAATAAAATATTGCTACAGACAAACAAATTTGAACATGTTTATTAATTATAAATTCCGAAATTTTGACCCAGCTTATAAATTTTAATTACATTTGACTCAGGTTATATTTACCTTCGAAGATGACATAAGTCTCCGACTATCGGTTCTTCCCAGAAACTAAGTTTGAAATTGTCGAGACCAGGACTTTTAAAATTATAAATGATTGCAAATTTATATGGACGCATTTTGACAATATTAATGATAAAAGTTCCAATTCCATATTTATTAAAACGAGAATGTCATAAAAATATAAAGGCTTAAAATTCCTGAACTTACTATATTACTCGTTGAATTTAAATCCTGATTCAAAAAATTTGATAAGATTCTAAAATTTCGGATGAAACAAAGCTTTATATCACATACAAATTTCGAAAATTACAAAAAGAAAAATGTAAACCGTGTCAAATTTATTTTGGGTATGCTTCTAATGAGGGATCTTTCAGTTAGATACCATAAACTCATTGACCAGTTCAAGGGTCCGCGGTCTAAACATGTTAAATGACATTTCAGAAATTTTACACGGCTAAAGGAAAATCGTTTTTATTTTTACAATTTTCAATTGTTTTTTAAACTGTAAAATGTTTTTTGTTCATCCAATAGAAAAAAATAATACCTGTTAGTTTTATAACATTTGAATCGAAATTGAACGTCATATGCCAATTGAAATCTATTCAAATTTTATCTACAAGGGATTCAGTGGTCTAAACCTGTTATATGCAGTGTTCTATTGTTTTTGCCGGGGCGCACACATACACTTAACTGCACGCACACTGACATGTGTCTCACTGGCCTATTCTACGAGTAAACTGAGCAGTTATGAGAAAAAGTACGGGTTTCCTATAAGACACTATAAGCAGTTAACAGGTTTAGACCGTGGACCTATTCTATAGATAATAAAACGCGACTTTCAAAAATCTATTTAAAAAAATAAAAGGAATTTTTCTGTTTCGCTTGCGGGATATTAACTGCATATAAAAAATGTTCTAGAAAATACAAAAAAAAATCGATTTCGAAAAAAATGTTAGTTAACAGGTTTAGACAGCGGATCCTTCAGTTAATCTAACAAATGCCACAATTAAAAATTGAAAGCCTCTAAATGAAAATGAATTTATATTTCAAGGCTTGGAATTTTAAGCACTTTTGTATATGGGGGAATATGTAGGTATTTAATTATGATCAACAAAAAACTTCTTTGAAAATATCCATTTCAACGATTGAAAATTGAAACTCTATTTTAAAAATAAAATATAATTAAACAATTCCTTAACTTTTCTAGGTTATTCTTTTTGGAACTCATGCCACAAAAGTATATTAAATTTTCCGTAAAAGAGTGTTTTATTAAAAAATATCAAAATAAATATGTTTTAATTTCATTTTGTAAATTCATTCAGAGTTGAATTTTTTTGCAATTCTTTTGGTACACATATCCCTGCTGGCAGAAAAATATAGAGATCCAATCTTTTTGAATATTTTTCTATCTCTCTGTCAATCTAAATTCCCTTCTATCTTTTTCAATTCCCTTTTTCTGTCTTATCAAATCCTTTATCGATCCACGTCAATATTTTTTTATCTCAATGGTCTAAACCTATGTCATTTTAGTTATTTTAAAATGGATTTTCCAAACTCACGTTTTGGTATCTAGAGTATACGTCCGCGGTCTAAACCTGTTAACTGCTTATAGCGTCTTATAGGAAATACGTACTTTTTCTCACAACGGCTAAGTTTACGCGTAGAACAGGCCAGTGAGACAAATATCAGTGTGTGTGCAGTTAAGTGCATGTGTGCGTCGAATGTATTTTGTGACTACTTTCACGTCATCTTCGATGTCGTCGTCTACACATCGCTGTAAAGACGAAGGTGAGCGACGCGGCTCGATTACTAAGACTCAGCAAATTTTTACAATAAACTATTTTAAATTTTTGCAAGTACATCTATTTTTGGTTTGCGATTCCAAAAAAGTTGACATAAAACTTGCCCGCAGCTTGAAAGACAACGCAGAAAAATGCTAGCCCGTGAAAAACAATAGAAAATCAACGGTAGAACTAGTGTATTATTTTTCTCTATTAAATGAATAAAAAACATTTACCAGTTTAAAAAAATATTAAAAATAGCGAAAACAACAACGATTGTCCTTCGCCGTGTAGAATTTCTGAAATTCCAGTTAACAGGTTTAGACCCTGGACCCTTCATATAATCGTCCAAATTTTCGACCTCTGCTTTTTAACGGATCTTTACGTTTCGGCAATCACAGAATCCGAAAATCACGAAATATCGTCGGTATTTTTATGTATGTTTGTCTGGCTGTATGTATGCATGGATGTATTTGTGGTTACCTGAATGTTGTAGCCAACTCAAACAAAATTTTAAAAATTTCATTATCTGAAAATTTATCTCTTTTTAAAAATATAACTAGTTTATTGAAAATCAATTTTTAACTACAAAAATCACTATTTCAGTAGAAAATATAACTATTTTTTGTATTCCTTGGTTGTAAAATAAACTCGTTTGTTGAAATTTTTTTTTTTTTTTTTAATTGAAGATACATCATTTTGGTTAAAAATTATTTATTTCTTTGGTTGAAAAATGAGCTATTTGCTATTATAGTCTAACAGCCCGGAGCTACACATTTCAATCCTATGATTTCGCATAAATCATGAAAACAAAACTTTCAACACAATAATTAATTTACTCGGCTACAAGTTCTTAACGTTTAAATTGTCAATTTTACACATTCTTCTCATAGAAATCACTTTTCATAGGATAATAATCGTTTTTGACTAATACATAACAGGGCGAAAACAGGCCTACCTGATCGGAGCGTCATCTATTGGATTTATTTAAACGGATGGAAATATATTTTAAGTGTGTATTGGGAGTGGTGGTCTACCATTTGGCCACATAGTGCCGAAAAATGGAACTAGAAAGAGTAGCTACAATTTTTTAAATGTATTTTAATTTTTGCGTAAAAGTTTTTTTACGATTGTGAGTTTCAATGCACTTTAAGCTTAAATCAAATTTAATTAATGTATGTAGCGAAAAATTTTATCCATGTTACGCCAAGAATACGAATAATAGACGACTGGAATGTAAATACGAATTCTAACCTAACTTTTAGATCAGATTTTTAAATAGTAAATAATTCATGTATAAATTAATAAAAATTTACTATGAGTTCATTTTTGCTTAAAAACAAGTCCATTCAAGTTTATAATCTTTTGAAAATCAGAATGAAAAGAACAATAATTGATTTTTTTAGAAAAATATGTTTGTCAAAAACTGTGGTTTATCACTGTATAATGTGTAAATTCCATCTTAAAAACTTTGTTTCTGATAAAGACTTATTGGTTAAATTATAGAATAGCTGGTACCCCCCTTTATTTCCTGGAAATTTTTTTTTTTCAAAATCAAACTATTGGAACATGATATTGAAGTAAATTCGAAGCGATTTGTTAAAAGAAAGCATGTAAATTATTGTTAATTGCATTATTATAACGTGTCAAATATGAGTCTACCAAAAATTTGAATTTGTCGTATTTAACTTACCGTTTAAGTCCTTTTACAATTCCCGGCAAGGTAAAAAGTTATAAATAAGTGTAATTTAAACTTTTATTTACATATCTTGATATATTTTGCTGTTTGTTTTGTTCATATAAGCCATTTTACTTACAAAAAAAAGAAAGAGTTGCTAAAGTTGTTAAAGAAAGAGTCGTTTCAAATTCTAAAGCCCCTAGACCTTTTTTCCAAATTTAAAAAAATTACAAATGAAATTTTTATAATTGGTTACACTGATGAAAATAATTCACAAAATATGTTCCATTTTGTTTTAAAAGAATAAAAATTTTCGTATATATTCTCTTTTCCGAGAAAGAATGTCTAAAAACACTTCAATGGTAAGTTGAATATGACAAATTCAAATTCCAATAAATAATTTAAACCCCACCAAAAAATTGTTAGAACACTTTTATGCACGAATTAAAATGCATCTTTAAAATCGTGCCTATTCTTTCTAGTTCGAATTTTATACGGTAAAAAACACATTTTTTGATAGAAATATATTTCTAAAAAAAAAAAAAACAACAATTATTGTACTATTTATTGTGACTTTCAAAAGATTATAAACTTAAATGGACTTGTTTTGAAGCAAAAATGAACTCAATGTAAATTTTTATTAATTTACACATGAAATATTTACCATTGAAACATCGGATATAACAATTAGGTTAGAATTTTTATTTCAATTCCTATCGTATATTATTCGTATTCTTTGCATAATGTGGATAAAATTGGTCGTTACATACATTAATTAAAGTTGATTTAGGCTTATAATGGATTGAAACTTAAATGAAATAGTGAAATAATTATTTTTTTTACACTTTTTTTATAACCTTTTTGACAAAAATGTGTTGTTTTTTCGCTATTTAAGATGGAAACTCAATCTACAACTATTCATTTTTAATGACAAAATAGTTTTAATTTTGTACCAAATAGTTGAGTTTTATATCAAATTATTTGATTTTCAAGCGAAAAGAAAATGAGTTTTCTAAAAACCAGTTCCATTTTCTACCAAATTGTTGAATTTTCTAGTCAAAAAGACGAATTTTCTTCGAAACAGTTGAAATTTCAACCCGTGAATATAATTTTTCAGCAAAGAAAGTTAATTTGTAACCAATCAGTTTCATATTCAACAAAATAATTAAATTCTCAGTTAAAAAATTACTTTTTAACAATAAACATTTTTAACTAAAATTATGAATATTCGGCAAAAAAATGAACTTTTAAGTAGTTCCGCTTTAAACCCAGAAGTTCATTTTAACCTGAAAACAAGATTTTTAAATGATAAATTTAATAGTTTATATTTCAAAAAAAAAAAAAAATGCAATTTAAAATAAAAAATATTTTTATTTAATTTTAAAAAATCGATTTGATACCAAACAAGACGAATTTCCAAAAAAATACATACATTTTTTACCAGATTTTTTAATTTTTGACCCGAAACTATGAACTTTCTACAAAATAATTGTATTTCAACCAAAAAAATTTATTTTATACCAAAATACACGACATTTTAACAAATTATATCAATTTGCAACTAAATACTTTCAACAATGAACGCGATGTTAGTCCAAATTTGATTCGATTAATTTTTTATTTATATTTTTTCGTTATTTTCAATATATAAAAAATATATAATTTGCTATCAAATAATTTAAGTTTATATCAAATTGTTGAATTTTCACGAGAATCAGTCGAACTCTAAAGCTCAAAAATGTGTGTTTTCTCACTGTATAAGATGAAAATTCAATCTAAAACTATTTATGTTTGATGCAGATTTGTTTTTAGTATTGAATTATTGTTTTATACTTTTCAAAACAATCATTAAAGATCTTTGATGCAAAAATTAAAATACACCTTTAAAATTGTACCTACTCTTTCTAGTTTTAGCTTTCGGCGCCAGGTGGCGAAATGGTCGACCACCATTCCTAATAGGCATGGAGATTATGTTCGTATTTTTAGTATGTGGTCAACGTCGAATTCATTTTTTAAATAAATTTCCTAACTTTTCGATTCATATCCGAAGTTTGAGGGATATAAAATGAACAAAGTACTCAATGGCATAAGATAGAAAAAAAAGATAGACTAAGATTCAAATTTATGTTGAAGAGAAAGAATGAGGTGAAGAAAAATAAGAGGGTCCTCCGCTACGAAAGATAGAGAAAGAGATTGAAATTCGTCCTAGATAATGAGAGAGGTGGGGAATTATTGAGATAGGTTAAAGGAAAAGATAGAGTTTTCGGAATGCAAAGTGACCTATTGAGAGACATAGAATAGGTCTATCTTTTCCTATCCCCCAATTTCTAGCTTTTTCAATCTTTCTAATTCTAACAGGGATTGGGATAGGTTCTATCTAATTTATAGGATCGCTAATTTGATAATTGAAATCAGCTATTCATAAAATTGTTCTAATATCCTAAAAAATAGACTTACTTTACATAATAAACTCCATACTCCGGGGATTCTATCCGTTCCCAGCCCGTAGGTAAACCTTCTTTTTCCAGAGGATGGGACCAGTGAGTGGTTTTTGTATTATGATCAATATAATACTTTCTACCTCGGAGAGTAAAATCCATAGACCATCCTAGCGGTAAAGGGAGTTCTTCTGCTGGTTCGCTTCTCGAACTCGACATTTCAGAATGCGTTCTACTATATCTGAAATATTTGATGTAATCTTTATACTTCAGACTTCTCAAAGTATTTAATTGAAGAGGAAGTAGTTCCAAACTTCAAATATCAGCAGGCCTCACAGTCCCTATGGGATTAAAAATAGGGAACAATGGGTAACTTCTGTCACGCTTATTGGGAACTTTATTGCGCTCAAAGGGTAACAAATTCACGATAAAATCATAAGAATTCAAAACACTACAAGGTAAATCCAAATGAATTCTAACAAATTAGAAACAATTTAAAAACTAAAAAAATTCCATTGATTTCCGTCATTTGCAATGAATTTAGAAAAATTTAAGGATGTACAATCAAACTCAAAAGTATCCTGTCTTTGAAATAATTCATAAAATCGAGAAAAGTAGATCTATTACTAATTTTTGTAAATTAATCTTGACGGAGGCTTCTAAGCATACGTCAGGCAAAAATAATTCAGGTTAAAATTGCTTATTTAACCCTTAAATTGCATTAAGGGTATCTAACACCCCAAGAAATTTTCAAACTCTTATAAACCATAATTAATTCGAAAAAATTGAGTGGAGGTAAAAAAATCGTGGGGTGTGAATAAATTTTTTTTTTTAAAGCACCTATGTTGCAATATTTTTTTATGAAAGTACACTATTTCAAAAGTATAGTCATACATTTTCAGGTTAAAATAATTAAAATTACGTGAGTTATGAATTTTTAAGTAAAACCCCCATTTTTTAACTTGTTTTTCAAGAATTTTTAAAACAAACTTTAAATAAATAAATGGCAATAAAATCAACTCTACCTTATAAAAGATATCTTACACTATATCGGATAATTTTATTATGACAAAATATTCAATAGGGGTTAAACAATATATTATTAAATACGCTGGGGTGTAGAATACCCACAATGCACTTTACCGTGATTTTCCTTTCTATTTAGGGAAAAGTTACAATTCTTACTGTGACCCAATTGAACCTCAACTTTTGAGAACACTGTGTTTTTTATAAAAAATTTTATTTGATTGAAGCAATTTAAAAAAATATTGGAAAACATTTAAATTTTAGAAATTTATGTCAAATTATGTAAAATATGTAAAAGTGGAATTTTTTCATTACTTTTTTAATTCTTTCAAAAAAATTAAGTTTTATATATGTGAAACAATACTGCGTTCTAAAAAGTTGCAGATCAATTGGGCTACCCTGTATTCGAGTAGATTTTAGTAAAGAAATTAATTTAAAAATCATACAATTATTATTGTTAAAAGCAATGATAATTTAAATTTTAATTAATAACGCCCGAATATAATTGTAGAGAACCCTTCAAAGAATAAAATGAGGCCCTTATAATTAGGATTAAATGGGAATTGTCACATAAACCTAAAGAGGAAGAAATAACTAAAACTCTAAATAACTACTGTTAAAGAAATAATTTTTACCTGAGTTATTTTTTTCTAAAGTACACTTAGAAGCTTCCGTCAAGATTTCCAGAAATCAATAATAGGTCGATTTTATAAATCATTTTAAAGATTGGCGACTTTTGAGATTTATTATACGTAGTGTACATCCTTAACATAAACAAGAAGAATTCAGGGTAAACTTCAAAAATTAATACTAATGACTACAAATCAATTCAAAACAATTCAAATGAATTAGTAAAAAAATTTGAATCGATAAGATATATTTATTTTAGTAAAATATGTGTGAATTTAGAGGAATTTAAGGGAAACGAGATGAATTCGATGAAATCCATGAAAAACCAAACTGAACTTAAAAAACAATCAAGTGAATTCAACAGAATTTAAAAATACGAAAAAATTCATTGAATTCAGTTATTTTGAAACGAGTTTTAAAAAAATTAAAGAGAATTTAAAATAATTTGATAAATTACCGAAAAATGTATGTGAGTTTTAAAAACTTCAATATTAATTAAACAAAAACTTCTTAAAAAAACATTGAATTGAAAAAGATTGAGTGAATTTAGAAGAATTCAGAATATATTAGTAAGAATTCAGGGTGAATTTCAAATGCATTGCAAACAATATTTGAAAATCTTGGAAACCCTGCGAAATCCCTTACTTCTTGTGAATAAATTCTTTGAAATTAGTTAAAATATTAAAATCTCTTAAAATCCCTTAATCTTATTAAATTCCTTGAAATTGTTGAAATCTCTTGAAAATGCATTGGAATCTTTTAACATAACCTAAAACATTTCAAAGCCTTTGAAATACCTTCAAACTATTGAAATAAATAAAAAATCTAGGATTCATTTAAAATTTCTTAAAATATTTAAAATTCTTGGATATCTTTTGAAATCCCTTGAAACTTTTTGAAGCTTTTGAAAATGTCTGAGAATCTTTTAAAATACCTTTCAACATTTCAAATCCTTTGATCATTTTATCAATTAATTTTCGGGATCAAATAAATAAAAATCTTTCAAAATTAAAAAAAATCCATTCAATTATGTAAAATTGGGTTAATTTATAAGAATTAAAATGAATTAGAAATTTCAAAATAATTCAGGATAAATTAATAAAAATTCAGGATGAATTCCAAAAAATAATTTCAAATCTTTAAAACCCTACAAAATAACTAACTCTTCTGGAAAAAATTCTTTAAAATCATTAAAACACTTGGAAACCTTATAATAAACCTTAAAATATTTTTAAATATCTTAAAACTTTATAGGTTCCATACCTTCCGAAATCCTAGAAAATTATTTAACCTAAAATATTTTTTAACTTTTTGAAATCTTTAAAGACTCTCTGAAATATTTGAAATCCTACGAAATACCTCACTTTTCGTGCATCAATTTTTTTTTCCACTAAAATATTATAAAAACCCTGTGAAACTCTATGATGTTAGTTCCTGAAATCCTGGAAAATGTGCTAAAATAGATTGCAAGTTTAAAAATCCCTTACAATCATTGGAACCCTCCAAAACCTTATAAGTCTTGCACAATCATTCCACATCGTCCAAAATGCGAGAAAACTATCCTAAAATAATTCAAACTCTTTGAAATCCTATTAAAATACTAAAAACAATTAAAAATGACTTGAAATCTTCTACAATACCCTAAAGTACCTAAAGTATCCAAAAATATTTTAAATCCTTTAAAATCTTTGGAAATCCCTTGAAATTGTTTAAAGCTCTTGAAAATTTCAATTAATAACAAAATCCTTACAATCTCTTAAAATTCTCCAAAATATTTCAAATTAAAAGCTTCTGAAAATGCCTTAGAAGTTTTAAAAATACTTTAAAGTCTTTAAAACCCACTTCAAAATATTGAAATCTATTACAAATTTCTCGAAATAATTAAAAATAATCTGAAATATTTTAAATTAGTTCCATTATGGACTGCAAATAGGGTACAATAGGGACCAATTTCTGAAAATAGGGTACTTTAGGAACCTTAACTGAATATAGGGTAAATTTCCATATAAAAAAATCACCCAGCAATTTGTCGAAAGGCAGGTTGATTAAAGTCTCCGTATCCAGCTTCAATCTCAAAAGGGAGAAAAGGCATCTGTGGTGTTTGAACTCTATCCAAATGGTATTCGGAACCTGCATATTGATTAACATATGTATGGGACATGGCTGGTGATAATCCCGGATGGTATAAAGGCGTTGCTGCTCGCAAAGACATTCCGTCACTCGATCCAGAATGTACCGAGAGACTTTGAAATCTAGAAGAAAATAAGGCTCATTTAAATACGAAAAAAAACTAAAATAAAAAAAGAGTATCGAAAAAGAAGGCAGTCTTCTTTTTTAACTTGAATGAAAAAATTTAAGAATGCAGAATTAAACGAATTAAAGTTACAAATTTGATCGTTAGAATCGAGGATTTTTTTAATTTCAGCGAATCTCGATTTTTGGAAATTAGATTGTCAAACCGAAATAAAATCAGAAAAAATTTCTTTCATTTATAAAAAGAAAATGAAAGATACGTTTGAAAGATTTAGCGCAAAATTTAGAATTTTTTAGTTGATATTTTAACTAATAATTTAATGAAATAAATTGAATTAACCTTTGAGCTAAATCTGGGACGGAACTATTCGGAGTGTATTTTCCTTCGTGGCTTCCTAATCCTACTGCACTCTCTGTGGTTTTGGTGTTGCCGAATTTTTGAACCATACTTGGTTGCTGAGACATCAACTGCTTGAAAATTATTCATACGTTAACTAAACACCCTAAAGGAGTGAATGAATTAAATCAAATAATGAAGGAAAAGCGCTTTTTACCATAGAAGTAGAAAGAGTTTGCTGATTATTGTGTCTTCTCGGTCTTCTATTTGGTTCCGTGCTCCAGACATTGATAACTAAATAAAATTATGTTTTTATCAAATATATTATATATTACTCAAAATTACAAGAAAAATTCTACAAAGAGAAAATGGAAATATCAAAAGATGAAATATAAACTTCATACGAAAAAATATTAGTCATAACGTTGAACATTCTTCTAGAACATTTTGTGAATTAACTGATCATTTTAAATTCTGACCCTTTCTCGATATGAACCTTAAAAATTAAATTTGATACAAACTAAAGCATAATAATTTAATCATTACTTTACTTTTCTAGACTTGTCACCGACTTTACAAGCTACAAGAAACTAAACAAATGAAAAAATTTGTATTAGGATATTGTTTATTATTATATTATTTTTTATTTACGGTATTTTTAATTTCAGGACTTTTCACGAAACCTAGTAGAAATAGTAGGTCTAGTATAACTGGAATAAGTGTCGTATGAGAAATTTCTCACTCCCCACAAAAATCTAATTTTATAACCAAAACCCCGTTTTTTGATGCTTGTTCATTTTGTCGCGGTGATAAATCACGACGCTAAAATCGAAAATATTTCAAAGTTTCTCATTTTTTAACTTTAACGATAATTTCACGACATTTTTTAAATTCAATAATTTTTTACTGCTGATTTTAACCAAGTTTATGAAATATCAACCTACATAGTTTCAATCTACATATTAGATATTTCAAAGAAAAAGGAGAACTTTTTAATATAATTGTTGAATTTGTAACACGATAATAAAATTATTATCTAAAAATGTATTTGCTTGGAGAGAGAAGCTAAACAAAAAATAAAAATACAAGGAAAATAAATAAAATTCTGACCAATTTTTCATTTTTCCTGACAATTAATATTCAAATAACAGAATCTCAATCTGGTAACATTTGTAACATACAATTTTTTTATACACGGAATAACAAAATTTCAAATTAGAATTAAAATTTTTTAAATTATTATCCTTGACAGTTATTTAAGTGTTTTTTATAGAAATTCACTGACTTTTGCAGGATTCTTTTCAAATCCCTGACTTTCTCCGATCAATAAAATTCGCGAACAGCAGAGAATAAGTTTAAAAATTTATTTTTTCTATAAGAGAATAAAAATTCCAGAACAATAAGCGAAACTCAAGATTTACTCTAGATTTAACGAAGACTTCTAGGACCCCTGGTATCCAAAATTTTGACAAGTTGTAAAATCTTCAATATCTTACGGAAAACTACAGGATTTTTGTAATTCGGGAGTTTGACGTTATAAAAACACTTTTAATTCTACATGAATTATTCTGGAAAATTACAAATATTTACAAAAAAAATATTTCATCAGAGATCAAGCAGCAATTTCAGTTATACAACCATTTTTAAAAATTAAAATTGTACCTAGATATCCAGATATATTAAAAGTAATTTGAAATCAAAGATGTAATTTTTTTTCAAACCAATTTTATGTAAATTAATGCATTTGTCAATTATCAGAAACGAAACGAACTTCAGCTCCGTATCGGATCATGAGAGGTTATCTTAAAAATAATATTAAACTTATTAGTAATCAAAATTTTTGAAGACTGCTGGGAAAATTTATATTGAATTTTTATTTTGAAAAATTAATATTAAAAGATTATTTAAAAAGATTTAACAGGCAATAATGGATTCATAAATAACAACTGAAAAATCATGAATTTCAAAAAAATTCGATGAAGTTTCAGATATATTTAGAAGTTTGGAAAATATTACAAAATAATTTAAAACTTGAAAAAAAATTAAAAACATTTGACACAAAATTTTGAAGATATCGAGCAACAAATTTAGAAGCCTGTTAAGAATGTTGAGAGGTTTCAAAATAATGTAAATTTGTTCTCAAAATTCCTATAAAAACTAAAATAGATTTCTTAATTAATCGTAAAATAATAGTTAACAAGATTTACAACATTTTCAAAAACGAATGTGATAGATTTTTAGGCATTTTTTTTTATTATTAAGGATTTTTGGAAAATTGTAGAAAAAAATCGAGTTCCAAAATAATAGCAAAATTTATTAATTAGATTCCTGGAAAATTTTTAAATGATTTTGTTACACAAATTGTTAAAAGAATATTTAAAAAGATTTAAAAACAATTTTATATATATATTGATGTATCTAGCTTTAAATTGATCAAAATTGGATAATTTTGAAAATTAAAATTTTTGTTGATTCATTCTTCAATTTTCAGCAATAAAAATGATAGCTTGGATTTATTATTTTTTAAATCTTTAAATTATACAATGTATAAAAGTAAAAAATTAGTTAATTTTTTTCTGATTAACGGCTTTATACGGGTAAATTATTGAGCGTTTTAATTAAAAGACTTTCAAGCTTGAATTTTAAAAGTTTCAAATTCAAAAGTATTCCACTTTGACAGTTTCAATTTGCAGTTGAGTTGCTTTATCTTGAAGAGTTCGAATATATTAATTGCAATGACCACCTTCTATTTAAAATTATCTTATTTCAATATTTTAAATATTATTTTGTCATCCTAGATCGAAAAAGAACAACGTTTTGCCTGCAAATCCGGAACATTCTAGCAGATTCTTATAGTTTTACTTTTTTGTAAATTCTTGTTAATTTTTGTTGTAATTTATTATATTCATTTTTAGATTCTTGTAAAAATAGTTTTTCGTAAAAATGTGTCCACTAGGGCCACTAGATACCCTGATTAAAATATTATCACATTTTAAAACTTGAAATTCGGAAAAGCATGATAATGTGAAATTGTTTAAATTTCAAAAGATTAACATTTGAAATTCTTCTATTTTAAACGCTTAACAATTTAAATTTATAATTGACAAATTTAAAAAATGAGTTTTTTTTAATGAGTTTGGGAAAGTTTTAAATTTAAAACTGTAGAGCCATTGAGAGCTAACATTTAAAATAAAATTTTCAGTTTTAAATCCACAGATCTTGAGGTTCAAACAATAAATTAGTAAAATCTATTTTTTGATTTAAGATCGAGAAGAAATCTATTTTTTTCATGAATAATTGTATGCAAATAGAGCAGGAAAAATATTGAAAATTAAAAACCAGACATGGAAATCTATTTCACAATAAATAATTTTATGCAAAATGAGCATCAGTATAAAAGGATTTACGTCTAACAATTTCAACTTGAAATAATTCAATTTCAAACGCTCTCAAGTATAAAACTTTTACGTGCAGATCTTTTTATTATGAATAAAAACTTCATTTTTACATAAGTTGCCACGCAAAATAATAAATAGTAAAAGACAATCTGCAAAAACATACAATTATTAAACAAAAATTAGATGCGATTCCTGACAAGCTTATCGCTAAATATGTGTTCTAACCTATTGTATACACAAAAAACAAACTGTATTTGATGTGTTGTACTCACTAGGCATTTCGGGTGGAGTTTCCTTTTTGACATATTTTCCTACTACGCCTTCCTTAATTGTCCGTAAATCTTTATTTTTGCGCGACAACATCCTAACCCTGACTGCAACAGGTTTTAATAATATAAAAAGAAAATAATAATGTATACATCAACTATTGTTGTAACCAAATATGACAGTTTCGAAAACAGTCTGAGTTCGCGTCCAGCGTAGTTTCACGAGCAAAGAATCGATATTTTCTTACACAAAATAAATTCTTCTGCATCTTAATAGATTTTAAAAAACCTAATTTAGTTTAGAGTGCACGTAAGTGCGTCAAATCGAAATTATTATTTATATCTTTAATTGTCATGTAAGGTTATCGCGGTTATGACGGGTGACGATGAACAGCGATGGAACAGCGCGAACAGCGTGACGAGTAGTTACTAGCGCCGCTAGTGGGACTTTTCAGAACTAGAAAAAAATGTGTCATATTGGATTAGTCATAATGGTCATAATTTAAAGAATTATTTTAAATTTTCAATCATATTTTTGCCTAAAAATTACTCTCAAATTTTTATAGTTGGAAAGAAATTCGAATTACATTTTAGGTGCGAGATGTATTACAAAATAGATTTGAATTTGATATTTGTTGTGTTTTTTCGGAAGCCGGTGGCGCCATTTTTGTCGGCAGCATCGCCAACATTGAGATTCAAAATCAGCAGTTTTTTATTTTTATTCCCATTTTAAGTTCTAGGGTTGTTCTAATCACGGCCCGTGCATAAACTACGTTACCAGTTTGACTGGTGAGAGGGTGACCATAAAAACTACTCTTTTGACAGAGGGGGGGGGGGGGCATTGGAAGTAACTTTACGAACTTTGACAGCGCTTAGTACGTTTCCTAATGATTAATTTTAAAGAATTCTTTTTTCTTCTGTTTTTGAGAAATTTACCCTTTCCTCGTTTATCGCTTAAATGCGAACTAAATTAATAGAATCCAATACAAAAAAAATAAACTACTTTTGGCTGAAAAGTCTACTATTATATTTTTGGTTCGGAATTCATCTCGTTTGATGAAAAATTGTAGTATAAGGTTGAAAACTTTATTATTTTGTTAGAAATGCAACTATTTTTTAAAAAGTTATTTTTTTCTGTCAGAAATTCAGCTACTTGATTAAAAGTTGAACAAATTTGTTAAAAATGACATTTTTTATTTTAGATTCATCTCCTTGGTTGCAGATTCCACTATTCCAGTTTTATAAAATTAATCCTCTGTGAGTTAAATGATTATTTTTTGGAGTTGAACTCTTCGGTTAAAAAATTAGATCCTTTTAAGAGTCATAATTTCAATTAAAAATTCATCTCTTTTTCTTTAAAATGTAAATATATGATTAAAAATTAGTTTTATATGGTCGAAAATTAATTTTCTTGCTGGAAAATTCATCCATTATTTTATTTGAAATGCAACTTTTTGGGTCTATATTAATTTAGTTTGGTTGAGGATTCAACAATTTGGTCGGAAATTTCACTATTTGGTTGAAAATTAACTTTTTAGTTAAAAAGTAAATTATTTTTGTAAAAATGTAACCTCTTGGTAAAAAATTATTTTTTTGTTGTTTAAAAAGTGTATTTTTGACTTGACAATTCAACCTTTTTTTTGGATACTCCCTTTTTTAGATTTAAGATCAAATTTTTTTTTTTGAAAATTAATGTATTTTCTTTGAAATTGATATTTTTTGGTAGAAGATTAATCTTTTTGCTGCAAAATTTTTTTTTAAGTTAAACTAGTTTGTTAAAAATTTATATTTTTTAAAGATTCACCTCCTTGGTCGAAAATTAAAGTATTTCGTGTTTAGAAAATAAATATAGAATAAATTTTTTTAAATAAAAATGTAACTATTTCATTTTTAATTTAAAACTTATATTTTTACATTCTCATCATTTATAATTGAGAAAGTATTATTTATTGAAAAATGGATCTTTCCTAGTTTAAAATTCATATATTTGGCTAAAAATTAGTCTTTTCTTAGACGAAAAATAATCTTCGTGGTTGAAAATTCATACTTTTTGGTTAAAAATGCAACTGTTTGGTTCTAAATATATTTGGTTTGGTTGAGGATTCAACTTGGTAGAAAATTAAATTATACGGTTGAAAATGAACTATTTGATGAAATATTAAAGTATTTTTATGAAAAATTAACTTTTTGGTAAAACATTGATTTTTTTATCAAATATAATATTTTCGTGTTGAAAATTAACCCGTTTTGTAGATAACTCGTCCTTTTGGCCTTAAAATTCAACAATTTTGTTGAAAATTTATGTATATTGTAGAAAATTAACCTTAATTTTCTCAAATTACCTTATCACAGATCAATATTTTTTACGATTAGATAACACTTTTATGTGATTAGAATCGAAAACGTGTCAAAGAATTTGAAATTATTGAAAAAAAAAAAAATTTTTCTAGATGTTCATAAACGCATTTACGTTCAATTTATAACTTACAAAAATAAGGAAAAAATGCTCACTTTCCCGAAAAATATTTACTATATAATTTAAGAATAAAGAAAAGTTTGTGGTTACTTGTAAATAACTCATCTCCTGTAACGCAACTCTAACTCAAATGAAATCAATAAAAAATCCTCCTAAACCGCAACTCCAAATTTTAAATCTCCCGCTTGTTACATGAACCAATCAGCCTCTTGAATTAAGTTGGCGAACCTGTTCGGTCTTTTCCGCTCGTCTTCGTCAATCTCCGTCCATTATTGCCGTACGCACATTACTATTTTCAGGCACAAGGCACCTCTTGACGGGTTTTCGATAAGTGAAGTGAAGGGGGCGACCGACTCCGACGGGGCCGACGGTTCGCGAAACGGACCTTTTTTTTTCTTCCTCGGACCCTTCGTTAAATCCGCGGCTCACGCTGCGCCAGTGTTTTTCAATTTTCACCTGCCGGCAATAAAATTTTCTCCGCGCCACTCTCTCTGACTCGCGGCGTCTCGACTAGTTGTGGTCAGTGCTTTCGGTTCGGTGCCCTTCGCGAAAATGAAACGTCCTTTTCAGCAGCTGACGGCGATAGAACGCTCCTCTCTCAGCCTTCGTGATCCTCGTCTCTAGTTTGAAAAACCGGCCTCCGAAAAAAAATCAAAAGAAACTTCCTCCAAAGTTCCACCTAGTGAACTGTGAAGTACTCGGCAGAAAAAGTGTACAGTGTCTAATTTTTCGATGGTGCTCGTGGTGGTGGTGTCGGTGGCGGCGGCGACGTGAAACAAACTCTCTTCTCGTATTCACGGAATTTCGCGCCTCGAGGCCAAATTATTCCGCACTAACGGTGCTTTCACAAAATTCCAAAAACCAGGAAGTCCAACGTCTGAAAAAAAAACACTAAGTGAAGACAAAATTAGAAGGGGAAAGAATTTCCAAAGGGGGAAAAAATCGAGCCATTTTGACCGAGAGTGATTGACACCCTGGAAAATAAACCCTGGTCCCCGGGAGTGAAAGACCTGGGGTAAAGCGACTTTATTACATAATAGTGGGTCCTTAGTGTTGAAATAGTTCCTCGTGCTGACGAGAAAAGAGGGACTGTGCCTGTCGGGATCGTTAGGAAAGGAGGGGATTGTGAATTGGTGTGGCTTCTTGGAGCTCTGAGGAATTGTTTTCTCGAGATTTTCTTCCGGGATATTGTGCTCTCGTTTTTCTTGAGTTTTTCTTTCGGATTCGACGCATCCCGAAGGCGTCGCGACGTATGACGGGGCGTGCGTTTGCGTGCGTATGACAACGCCTTTCTTCGGAGCCTCGAATTTCGGGACGGATTTAGCCCGACGGCGAGGAGGTTTGTCTCGATGGTGGTGGAGTGACCCGGCTTCGAGACGAATTTTGCAGCACGTCGAACCCTCGTGGTTGGGCCACGACCTACGACCCGGAGCCTCCACGTATAGTGGTTGGGAGTGAGGTTAAGTAAGGTGCCAGAGGATAAGAAAGTGGTATATTTGTGTGAGTGAAGTGATTCGGTAGGAGGCTTTTTGGCAGAGAGGAGATTTTTGGATATATTTTTTGGAATAGTCGTCTTCTGGGAATGCAGCTTCTAAGGTGTGGATTGCAGGGTGTTTAGGAGTTTGGGAAGTGAGAGGATAAGCTGGAGGAAGAAGGATTGGGTAGGAGATTGTCCGGTAGTGCCTCTGAGGTTGACATAATGTCGTCCGCGACTTTTGTGGATCGAATAGATCCATTTGCGAAGAGGTCGCTGAAGAAGAAGTCGAAAAAGTCACAGGGATCCTCCCGGTACAGGAACTCCCAGGATGTGGAGCTACAACAGCTACCTCAGCTCAAAGGTTAGTTTTTTATCTCACTTTCTTGAGAAAAAATAGACTATTTCATTAGTTTTTAACTTTTTTATTCAAATTGACAATTATTTTGTAACCTTAAACGATCTGTGAACTGTTACGAAATTTTCCGTAATACTAGCCCCAGCGCTATAGTTGACCGGTTAGTTTCACACAAAATCCCGAAGTACTGGTCAGTGCCAACTTTAAATGTTCGTTGTTCGTAAAACGGACCTCTTACTAACATGTTTTAGAGAATTAATCACCAATTTCTAGTATAACCTGACGCATTTTGACAGTCGAATATTCATGTTTGGTGTTTGAGTAAGACACTGTGGAACTTAACCTCTTTACAGGCCCCACCGTCCAGTCCGTATATCCCCTATTGTATCCTATATTCAGTTGAGGTCCCTAATGTACCCTATTTTCAATATTTGGTCCCTATATGGTACCCTATTTGCAGCCCATCACGGAACTTTACAAAAATTTATAATGTTATCAGAGCGTAATCACTGTTCAATATATATTCTACTATACGTATTTCTGAATTGTCTTCAATTATTTTGAAATATTTCAGTGCTTAGTTACAAATTCCGGAAAATTTTGAAATATATTTAAATAATTTGAAGGGATTTTTAACATTTTTAAGAAAATTTTTACAATTTCGAAGGAACTTTCAATAGCTTTTAAAAGCTTCAAGTGGTTTCAAAAGATTTCAAAGGTTTTTAAATATTCTAGGGAATTTTAAAATATACCAAGGTGTTTTGGGATTATTTTTATTTATTTGAAGGGATTTCAAAGCGCTTAAAATATTTTAGGATAATGAATTTTCTAGAATTTCTGAAGATATGGAAGGATTTTACAGGACCTATAAGGTTTTAAGATATTTTAAAGCTCTCAAAGTATTTTCAAAATATTGCAATATCTGTGTTTTTTTCTAATCTATTTTTAGTATTATAAGTAAATTAATGCTGTAGCACTGTATATAGTTTAAAAAATCATCATTAAAATATGTTGTTCATTTGAACGTTCTGAACTTCAAGTACATGGTATTTTAATACATTTTCCAGGGTTTCAGGAATTAAAGAATTTAATTAAGAGAAGTGAGGTATTTGGTAGAGTTTCAAAGATTTGGAGAAATTTGAAATTATATTTTGGAATTCACCCTGAATTTGTATTAACTTACCCTGATATCTTTTATATTATTGCGAATTCTCTTGAATTTTATTAATTCACATAATTCTTCTAACTTTGCTCAATTTTACTTAATTCATTGGATTCTTTTGAAAATTTTATATTTATTTGATCCTGAAGTCTTTTAACCTCACCTTGTATTCTTAGGTATTTCATCAAATTCTTTTTAATTCTCGGTATTTTATCAGTTTTTCACGGATTGCAATGATTGTATTCTTTATTTTAAGTTATTTTTAAAGATTACGAAGAAATTTTTGATTGACTTAGACATTTTAAAAGATCTAAGGGTTTTATAAAATTTCCAAACATTTTAATGTATTTTAACATATTGTTCAAGATTTCTGAAAATATCAAATTTCACAGAACTTAGGATATGTTAGAATATTTTAATGGATTTCAAAGAATTTATTCACATGAAGTGCGAGATTTTGTAGGGTTTCCAAGATTTCACGAGAATTCCAAACATTTTCTGCAATTCATTTTCAATTCACCCTAAATTCTTCTTAATTTATCCTGAATTGTTTTAAATGTTTTTCAATTCTTCTAAATTCACTCAGATTTACTCAATTCAGTAGATTAAAAAAAATGTATTGTTTAAATCATGTTGCAGTCTTTAAAACTCACCTTAAATTTTTAGGCATTTCATAAACAAAAATTTATTCTCTTTATTTTTCTAAAATAAGTTCGAACTTACTTCACTCAATGATTTTTTTTTCATATTTTTTAGTTGTTTTGAATTCATTTGACGCATTAGTATTTTATAACGTTAAAGACAAATCCGAATTTTGAAGTGAGAACATTGTGGTAGCCAAGGCAGCAAATTTGAAAGCAATTCATATTCAAAACGAACAATTTTTTATTTAAAACTTGAAGCGTTACAAAATATACATAATAAATGTTCATTTTAATTTCGAAAATTCCAAAATCCAAATTGGAAAACTTTTGAATTTGAAATTAAATTCCCTCGAGCAGCACTATTTTTCAGATTCAAAGTGCCATATTTTCTACTCAGCGTTAATAACATCGGTGTTTTCATGAGCCAGACAAAAATTCAAGAACGAGTCTATTTGTGTTTTCAACGTTGAAAATTGAATATTAAAATATGTTATTAATAAGATATCGAAATTAAATATTTATTTATTTATTTTAGACTAAATATTCCAGTGAACTTTTCTATTGCAATAATGTATGTACTTGTTTATTTTTACATTTATTGCAGTACAATTGTCAATTCAATAATAAATGCCTATAATTATAACAAAAAAATCAAAACAAAGTTGAAAAAATAAATATGTTTCGTTGATTAAGAGTCTATATATGCCTCCTGCATTACATATTTTGTGTCGATGATTTTTTTATATCTTAATAATCGGTCCAAATAAAAAAATGTCAACATTTTATGAGAGTAACTGAACATTTTCTTTAAAACTTTTAAAGGCAAAGCAAATTGTTCAGAGTTTTTTGTATGACAATACTTTTGTACTTTAATTTTGTTAACTATATTTTGCATTGTTTATTTCTATTTGTAATTTTAAACAATATTTATATTTCATTGCATGCTTGCTTTCGATAGTTTTAGCAATTAAAATAGCCTAGGGCTTTATTGATTTCCTTATGAATGGGGTAAAATGAGGCACATTGTAAACCGCTTGAAATTTTTGTTATTGTGGTTTACAATAATTAAATTATTGCAATGATCTCTTCTACAATGAATGCAGTAAACAATAATAAAGTTGCATTGCAGTCAATCAAAAGGACGATCAAGATATGAAGAGGTTGTTTCTGCGAAATATTAACAGTTGTGCAATTCTTGTTTAAAGAAATGCATAAATCATTATTTCGGAATCCACAATTCATGCAAAATTTTTAAATCATGACCTCGGTCTTGGCGTATGATTGGAGTTATCAAATAATTAACCTTCTGGCTCGTGTTTCATTCACATTTGACATAGGTCTTTCTTTTAATTAGAGTGGCATCATCAATATCTCTTTTAATTATTGTTTTAACAAACCTTTTCGCAGTGCTTTATCCTTAAAATTTGTTAGTGTACCTTTTCAAGTCATCAGCCAATCAGTAAATGACAACCTTCTTTGTTTTTTATAAATGTATATAGTCAAATTAAATGGAAACATTGGAACTTTGCCAATTGGCATTTTCGGTATTTGCAAATTGAAACTCGTCTGCGGTTTTCAAATTTGAATTCATTTGACTTATAATGTCGAGAATTTAGTGCTTTCAGCTTTAAAACACTGAAATTTTGGTATCTTCAAATTATCTTTCAGATTTTAGTTTTTCTCGAAAAATATTTGTCAGATTCTACTTTCTTTCTCAGAATTTCTTTCAGGTTTTATTCTTTGATAGAAACATTGATCTATCAGAAGAAATATAAGTAAGTAGAGGCGAGTCTTGGCACATCAATAGTTAGTGCTTCCAAGTAAAATCAATTTCGATGTAGTTCTTTATAGGTGAATCATGTCGTGGAAGATATTTTTATCCTAAGTTCAAATTTACAGTTCCAAACTTTTATTTAAGTGCTTTCAAGCCTGGCTATATTTTCATTCAATTAAAGCTTGGAATTTTAAGAACAGTATTTTTGTAATTATATTTCCAATTTGGAAGTTCATATCTATGAAAATATTCGAATTTGAGAGCTGTTCAATTTGTATATAAATGTTGAATTTCAAATCGTTTCTATGTTGGCTGAATTGTATTCTAAGTGTCTAAAAATTAGTCAAAAATCTTCGAACATATACATTTAAAATCATTCGAATTAAAAAAAATTCCAAATTGTTGGCACGTTGAAGTTTAAAATAATTTAAACTTACCCGTTTCAATAATTAAAAAGTATTCTTCCAAATTAAAAATAATTTTAACATATGTTTGCATTTAGTTGTCCTCAAATTACAATGAAATATGAGAGCTATATGTAAACACAGAATTTACTTATAAGTACAGATTAAGACAAAAGGAAACCCAGTAATTGGCTAAAAGCTACTGGGCTTCAGTAAGTATAAAGAATCATCAAAATTAAAAAATGTCTGTCATAGTTTCTTGAAAGTTCGTAAATTGTCGATTTAACCATACAAATTGTGATGTATAATTTCGTTGTTTATTATGTTTGTTTTCAATCCGAATTCCGACGACGGAATGTTCAAAAAATGCATATGGCTTTTATGTTGGGGGG
>NC_046661.1:118380209-118393171 GCF_010883055.1 Belonocnema kinseyi | reverse complement strand
TAAAGGCATTTGGGGAAAGTTTTAAATGTAGTTCAGCAAAACGAATTATATTGGGGAAAATAAAAAACGGTTTTCTTCGGTACCAGAACTCGAACGCAGGACCCTTAGGATTAAAATATCTCGGTCTTCTCAAGTTTGGTATTCTTTAAAAAGCAGTAAAATAGTCTCAAACTTTCCCAAGATGCCTCATTTCTGACCTTTACTTTACAATTGATATAATTGATGAAAATTGCAATTCGGGTGAATTAAAATTAGTTTCAAGACAGACAACTATTCGAGAAATGATCAAATGAATTCGATCAAATGAAAATTTTGAATTAGGGGTCACGCGCGATTATTTATTAAATATGTATAATATTAAATCTTGGGCAAATGTTTCAAATAATTCAAGTCTTATTCTTTAATCTTCAAGTAATAAGGTATGAAAGTGTCACTGTGTCAGTTATTTTTTTCTCGTTTATTGTGTAAGGCCATAAGGACACACAGTTGAGGCGCGTGACAATAATGGTAAGTAGCTAAGATATGCGGATTGGGTAAAAGAGGTATGGATGGCTTTAACGTCGTAAGACATGTTGCCCTGGTGATCTCAAGTTAACAGTGATTCCACCGGAAGTATCTTGCATGCTTATTTGCTTTCCCTAATGTCACGAGTCAAGGGTCCCTTTCAAGAGAAGAGACTCGTGCGCATTGACCCTAATGTTGACCGATTTCATAATAAATTAATGCCAATTAGCCTTCAAGAGTCAATAAATTGAACCTTACCTTTTACAAATAGAACAAGATGTTCTAGCTCTGTCTATCTCTGATCTTCCTAATCAAGCATCACAATAAAAAGGAAATAAGAAAATCTTCAATTTATCTTTATCAATTGAAATTCATTACTGGTTATTTTAAACTAATAATTCTTTAATATTTTAATTCCTTTAGTTTATTTTAAATTTAAAAACTTGAATTGAGAAACATTAAAAATTGTAGCAGTTTAAATTGGAAATTACAAATATATCGTAATTTAGAGATTTAAATTATTTATTATTTATTGCAGAAGAAGTTAATCATATTCTAGGAAAAATTATAATATATATCCGTTGGGCTGACATGGCCACGTTGTAAAAATAAACTAATAACCCATAGGGATTTAGGACTCATGTAGGTTTCTATTTAATGCTCTAATGCCGGATTTCATGCTACGTTTTTTAAAATTAGTAGCCATGCTATCTTAACATTAAGTTCGCAGGACCACACATAGAAAAAAATGGCATGGACAATATTTCTTTGCACTATAATTTAGGGCTCATATAATGTTCCATTGTGAAATTTAATGCTCCGCAATTTTTCGAAAAACCATGTGGTTCCGCTATCTTAACGTTAGGCTAAGGTATATTAAGCTAGCACAACACTATGAAGGTATAGAGATGTAACCTGTTTCATAATTTAGGGCTAATTTGGGTCCATCGTCCTAAACTTTGGGCTCTTTTATTTATTTTTTTAAATAGTGTTTGCGCTAGCTTAACGTTGAGCTGGCCGAACATTGCTGTAAAACGTGCTAAAAATTATTTCACGAAAAATTCACCTTATACTATAATTTAGGACTCATTTAGGGCTCTGGGAATATGATAATGGAAAATTTTAAAAAATTGTTTAAACAATTTTTGTTTAAATAATTCTAGTAAAATTGAAGTAAACAATTTTCTTCCGTTACCCTATGTTAATGCTCACTTGGGGCTCCATAACATTTTCTTTTCTCTTGCATAATTTCAGGCTCATTTATGGCTACTGAAAAATCATCGACCGAAGGTCGCGTGATATTTCCTTTGCCCTTTTTTTTTGGTTATTCATGGTGTTGTGCCACCTTAACGTTATAAAAAATACATGAAGAAAACAATTAAACCCATTTTTACTCCTCGCATAATTTAGGGCTCATTGAGTACTAATTTGGGCCCGTGGTCCTAAATTTTGAGCTCTCGTATTTTTTGTGAAAAATAGTGTTTGCAAAAGCTTAACAATAAGTTGGTTCAAGATTGCTGTAAAACGTTATAAAAATGATTTTACAAAAAATTCACCTCATAGAATATTTTAGGGCTTATAAAGGCTCTAGAAATATAATAATTAAAAAAATTTTTTAAATGTTTAAACAATTTTTGTTTAAACAAATTTGCTAAAGCAAAATATTTTCTTTTCTCTTGCATAATTTCAGGCTCATTTAAGGCTACTGAAAAAAATAATCGACCAAGGTCGCGTGATATTTCCTTTACCCTTTTTTTTGGCTATACATGGTGTTGTGCCACCTTAACGTTATAAAAAATACATGAAGAAAACAATAAAAACCATTTTTGCTCCTCGCATAATTTAGTGCTCATTAAGGACTAATTGGGGCTCGTAGTCCCAAATTTTGGGCTCCCGTATTTTCTGTGAAAAATAGAGTTTGCAATAGCTTAATAATAAGTTGGTTCAAAATTGCTATAAAACGTTATAAGAATGATTTTACAAAAAATGCACCTGATAGAATAGTTTAGGACTCATTAAGGGCTCTGAGAATATAATAATTAAAAATTAAAACAAAATGTTTAAACAATTTTTGTTTAGACATATTTGCCAAAACAAAATATTTTCTTTTCTCTTGCATAGTTTCAGGCAATTAAACCCCTTTTTACTCCTCGCATAATTTAGGGCTCATTTGAGGCTAATTTGGGCCCGTGGTCCTAAATTTTGGACTCTTTTATTTTTTGAAAAAAATAGTGTTGCGCTAGCTTAACGTTAAGCTGGCCGAACATTACTGTGAAACGTGCTAAAAATGATTTCACGGAAAATTTACTTTATACAATAATTTAGGGCTCATTTAGTGCTCTGGGAATATGATAATGGAAAATTTAAAAAAATTGTTTAAACAATTTTTGTTTAAACAATTCTAGTAAAATTGAAGTAAACAATTTTCTTCCTTTACCCTATGTTAAGGCTAACACGTTTTACAGCAATTTTCGGCCAGCTTAACGTTAAGCTAGCGCAAACACTATTTTTTTCAAAAAATAAAAGAGCCCAAATTTAGGACCACGGGACCAAATTAGCCTCAAATGAGCCCTAAATTATGCGAGCAGTAAAAATGGGTTTAATTGTCTTCTTCATGTATTTTTTATAACGTTAAGGTGGCACAGCACCATAAATAACCAAAAAAAAACGTAAAGGAAATATCACGCGACCTTCGGTCGATGATTTTTCAGTAGCCTTAAATGAGCCTGAAATTATGCAAGAGAAAAGAAAATGTTTTGTTCTGGCAATTTTGTTTAAACAAAAATTGTTTAAACATTTTTTTATAATTTTTATATTGCCAGAGCCCTTAATGAGCCCTAAACTATTCTATAAGGTGAATTTTTTGTAAAATGATTTTGATAACGTTTTACAGCAATCTTGAACCAACTTATTGTTAAGCTATTGCAAACACTATTTTTTACAAAAAATGCGAGAGCCCAAAATTTAGGACCACGGGCCCAAATTAGTCCTCAATGAGCCCTAAATTATGCGAGGAGTAAAAATGGGTTTTATTGTTTTGTTCATCTATTTTTTATAACGTTAAGGTGGCACAACACCATATATAAAAAAAAGGGCAATGGAAATATCGCGCGACCTTCGGTCGATGATTTTTCAGGAGCCTTAAATGAGCCTGAAATTATGCAGGAAAAAAGAAAATAATTTTTTTTCAAATTTGTTAAAAAAGTAATTATTTAAACAATTTATTGTAAAATTCAAATACCATATTTATGGAGCCCCAAGTGAGCTTTAACATAGGGTAAAGGAAGAAAATTGTTTGTTTCATTTTTACTAGAATTGTTTAAAAAAAAATTGTTTAAACAATTTTTTTTAATTTTCCATTATCATATTCCCAGAGCCCTAAATGAGCCCTAAATTATTGTATAAGATGAATTTTCCGTGAAATAATTTTTAGCACGTTTTACAGCAATGTTCGGCCAGCTTAACGTTACGCTAGCGCAAACACTATTTAAAAAATAATAAAAGAGCCCAAAATTTAGGACCACGGGCCCAAATTAGCCCTAAATTATGAAATAGGTTACATCTCTATACCTTCATAGTGTTGTGCCAGCTTAACATACCTGTTAAGCTAGCAGGACCACACATAGGAAAGAATGACTTGGACAATATTTCTTTGCTCAATAATTTAGGGCTCCCCATTGCCAAATTTGATGCTCCGCATTTTTTTTCAAACCTGTGGTTCTGCTATCGTAACGTTAAGCTGACAGGACCACATATAGGAAAAAAACAACTTAGGCAATATTTTTTTGCACAATAATTAAGGGCTCATTGAGGGCTTTCAAAACGAGCGTGTAATATTTTAAATCATTTTAAAAAATGTTTTGTTAAACAATTAGTAAAATAAAAAAAATTGAAAAAAAAACACATAAGTTAACCAACATAAACTCATTCAAGACTCTCAAAATATTTAATAGAAATTTATGTCAACTTTTTTAAAACAAGCTTGTGTAAACAATTGATAAAAAAACTTAGAATTAAACCTGAAACGCCATTTTTTTGCTATTATGAGGCAAAGATAGTTAGAATTGTAGTAAATAATGCTTAACTTCTATCGTTAACTCACTATGAAATTAACAACAGATTCAACTGCAAAGAATGATAACTAGGGATTCATCATTTTCCCTTAACTTCTACAAGAATTTACAGACAATAAACTCACGCCCATATCTATTGCAGTATTGCTAATATATCAGAGTTCTTATATTGGAATTACTTTGTAGTTTAATGATTGTGTAGTATTAATATTAGAAAAACATTTAAGTAATTAGTGGTTAGGATAAGTGATGTGTGACAAAAAAATTCACGTGTTTAAAAATATGTAATTCTGAAAAAAAACTCAAATTTATCAGATTTGGTAAAAAAAGACGATATCACGTCCCGTAATGCAATTCAGTCCTTTTTTAAATAATAAAAGCAGAATGGAAAGGAAAAGCTACACCATATTTCCCTGCACGATATTTAATTTGGGGCTCATTTATAATAACCCTATTGCCAAATTTAATGGGCTCCATAAAAAAAAACAGGTGGACATTCTAGCTTCACTTTAAGCTAGCAGAACCACACAGAAAAAAAAATGTCTGAAAATTGTTTTGCTCTATAATGTAGGGCTCATTAAGGGGTCACTTAATGCCCTATTGCCAAATTTGACGCTCCGCAATTTTTCGACAAAACCTGTAGTCATTCACTGAAAAAAAGGATTGCTGCTATCAAGTGCATTTTACATGGCTGAAGTAAGTGAAAGTCCTGTTTTTTATTTTCAAAGAAATATTTATTTGATGCAAATAAATACGACCTGTTGGTCGGAGGAAAATATTTCTTTGATTCAAAGAAATATTTCTTCGAATCGAGTTAAAACCTATCTCATAATTAAGGGCTCATTTAATGCTAATTTAATGCTCTATTACCAAATATAATTCTGCACTATTTAAAAAAAACAGGGGTTACGCTAGCTTAACGTTAAGCTAGCGGAACCCCATGTGAAATAAATGTTAAATTGAGTTCTGTTATATCACATATTTAAGGGCTCATTTAATGCCCCATAGCCAAATTTAATGCTTCAGTATTTTAAAAAAACCGGGGGTCACGCTAGCTTAACATTAAGCTAGCGTAACCCCTGGTTAAAAAAACTAAATGTTGTGCCCGGTAATTTTGATCAAAAACATGTAGTAATGCTGACTTCAGGTGACTCTGCTATGTGAAACTCGGAAACTATTAGTCATATCAAGATATGCTTTGCGCAGGAATTTAGTGCTAATATATTCTGCAAAAACTAAATTTTGTGCCCGGTCATTTTGATCAAAAACATGTAGTAATGCTGACTTCAGGTGACTCTGGTGTTGTGAAACTCGGAAACTATTAGCGATATCAAGATCGGCTTTGCGCAGGAATTTAGTGCTAATTAAGTGCAGAACCACGCATAGAAAACAACATTTCTAAAAATTTCTTTGCTACATAAGTTACATAAGTTACATTTGATACTCCGCATAAAAAAAAAATGTGGTCCTGCTAGCTTAACGTTATGCTAGCATGACCATCAGTTTTTTGGTTTAAATGAGGAGCATTAAATTTGGCAATTGGGCATTAAATTAGCCCTAAATGAGCCCTAAATTCCCTATAGGTTTTTAGTCCAGTTTTGCAATGCGGTCCTGCCAGCTTAACGGACCTCTTAATGCTACATTGTTCAAAGAATCAAATTCAATTGCTGTAAGGACAGTATAATCTTTTCTTTCTTAAGAAACTCTGGGAACATGTAGAACAAAAATTCTGTTAAAGTTGCAGGATTTTCAGTCATAATAGGGACAGCATAAATTTTCTAGTAATGATTACCGAATTTCCTGCATAGTTTATAAAATTTTCAGTTATTTGATAAATTTACGGATATTTACTGTAACAGTTACAGACTTTTTGATTAGACTTTACCGTTTAAAGATGTTAATTTGACAGAGAAGTTCAGTAAATGTTACAGAAAATATCCGTAAATTTATAAAATAACTGAAAGTTTTGTAAACTGCAGAAAATTCGGTAATATTTACAGAAAATGTATGCTGTCCCTATTTCAACTGAAAATCCTGTGACCTTAGCAGAATTTTTTTTCTGCGTGAAAGATCTATATGCAAATTATTTTCAACTCACATTTCCTACTAATCTACTTGGCTATTTTAAGAAAAAATATACTATATTTTACGTAGACGAATTGAATTTAAGTGTTAAAAACATTATGCTTGTTTAAACAAAATATGGCATACGTTAAAAGATAAGGAAATTTTGAGTGGAAAAGAACGTAGTGTAAGGGATAAGAAAAAGCTAGACTTTCTTCTCCTTCCCTGTGTAAAAGTTATGTTAAGCGGGCACAACACTATCAAGGTATAGAGATGTAACCTATTTCATAATTTAGATCTCATTTAGGGCTCTGGGAATATAATAATGAAAATTGAAAAAAATTGTTTCCTTTGCCCTTTTTTTTTTGTTATATATGGTGTTGTGCCACTTTAACGTTAGAAAAAATACGTGAAGAAAATCATAAACCCCATTTCTACTTCTCACATAATTTAGGGCTCACTGAAGACTAATTTGGGCCTATGTGCAGTCCTGCTAGCTTAACGTTAAGTTAGAAGAACCACAGATTTTTTAGAAAAAATGTGGAGCATCAAATTTGGCAATGGAGCATTAAATGGGCCTTAAATGAGCCCTAAATTATAGTGCAAGAAATTTTGTCCAAGTCATTTTTTGCTATGTGTGGTCCTGCTAGCTTAACTTTAAGGTAGCATAACCTTAACGTATAAAAAAAATCGTACCATCAAATTTAGCAATAGGGCATTATATGAATGAGTCTGAAGTTCCCAACGTTTACAAAAAACGAAAAATAAAATATTTGAAAAGTCAAAATGTTTTCATTGTTTATGACAGTATTATGTGCCAAAAGTCCCATCTTAAAGTTTCAGCCCTCTAGCGTATGTGGAACCCACCCCAAATCAACCCCTATATATAATAAAATTCGTTAAAAATACACAATTTCGAAAAGTTAAAATGTTTTTAATGATTATTGCTGCATTTAGTGCCGAAAATGCCACCAAAAAGTTTCATCCCCGTAGTGCATGTGGAACACACCCCAAATCAACCCCTGCACACTATAAAATTTGTTAAAAATACACAATTTCGAAAAGTCAAAATGTTTTAAATGATTATCGCTTAATTTAGTGCCTAAAGTGCAACTAAACAGTTTCATCCCTCTAGTGCATGTGGAACACACCCCAAATCAACCCCTGCACACTATAAAATTCGTTAAAAATACACAATTTCGAAAAGTCAAAATGTTTTAAATGATTATTGCTGCTTTTAGTTCCTAAAGTGCAACTAAAAAGTTTCATCCCTCTAGTGCATGTGGAACACACCCCAAATCAACCCCTGCACACTATAAAATTTTTTAAAAATACACTATTTCGAAAAGTCAAAATGTTTTAAATGATTATCGCTTAATTTAGTGCCTAAAGTGCAACTAAACAGTTTCATCCCTCTAGTGCATGTGGAACACACCCCAAATCAATCCCTGCACACTATAAAATTCGTTAAAAATACACAATTTCGAAAAGTCAAAATGTTTTAAATGATTATTGCTGCTTTTAGTTCCTAAAGTGCAACTAAACAGTTTCATCCCTCTAGTGCATGTGGAACACACCCCAAATCAATCCCTGCACACTATAAAATTCGTTAAAAATACACAATTTCGAAAAGTCAAAATGCTTTTAATGATTATTGCTGCATTTAGTGCCGAAAATGCCACCAAAAAGTTTCATCCCTCTAGTGCATGTGGAACACACCCTAAATCAACCCCTGCACACTTTTCGAAATTGTGTATTTTTAACGAATTTTATAGTGTGCAGGAGTTGATTTGGGGTGTGTTCCACATGCACTAGAGGGATGAAACTTTTTTGTGGTACTTTTAGCTCTAAATGCAGGGATAATCATTAAAAACATTTTGACTTTTCGAAATTGTGTATTTTTAATGAATTTTATAGTGTGCAGGCATTGATTTGGAGTGTGTTCCACATGCACTAGAGGGATGAAACTTTTTAGTTGCACTTTAGGCACTAAATTCAGCGATAAACATTTAAAACATTTTGACTTTTCGAAATTGTGTATTTTTAATGAATTTTATAGTGTGCAGGGGTTGATTTGGGGTGTGTTCCACATGCACTAGAGGGATGTAAATTTTTGGTGGCATTTTCGGCACTAAATGCAGCAATAATCATTAAAAACATTTTGACTTTTCGAAATTGTGTATTTTTAACGAATTTTATTATATCTAGGGGTTGATTTGGGGTGGGTTCCACATACGCTAGAGGGCTGAAACTTTAAGATGGGACTTTTGGCACATAATACTGTCATAAACAATGAAAACATTTTTACTTTTCAAATATTTTATTTTTCGTTTTTTCCGTTTTTTGTAAACGTTGGGAACTTCAGATTCATTTAAATGAGCCCTAAATTATTGTGCAAAGAAATAATGCCAAAGTCGTTTTTTTCTCTGTATGCTCCTGCTAGCTTAACGTTAAGCTAGCATGACCACAGGTTTTTTCGAAAAATTTGGGGAGCATTAAATTTGACAATAGGGCATTAAGTGAGCTCTAAATTATAGAGCAAACAAATGTTGAGAAATTAATTTTTCACATTGTGTGATTCTGCCAGCTGAACCGGCCTTTTCTTTTTCCCATTGGTAATAATGTGAATGTAACGATGCTGAATTTCTTTTCTCTCTCTGACAGTAGTTTTGTAAACTTTGATGTAAATAGTGAATTTCGATTGTCAATATGAAATACAATTGCGATAAGTTTGGCCTCTGTCTGTGTTGTTCGCTGGACAGTTCGATCAAAATTAAATTTAAAATCTCATCGGTGCCAACTAGGCAAATTGACCGTTTTACAAGTTGACGTCAAACAGGTAGAACACACAGTTAAAGCGACAGGAACACACTAGTAAAGTTTTACGTAATAGGTAAATTTGATCAAGACGAAATTCAATGAAAAGTTCAACCGATGTGTAAAATGACTGCCGTGATTTCAACAAGGCGATACGTTTAATAATTTTAATCAATTATTGAAATCGAGTTTGTATTACGGTCTCAGGTGGTATTCTCAAATTAATAAAGTGATCTAAACGTTTCAGATACATTGAAATAAGTTTCATCATTTATCTCGATAATTTTGTAAAAGCTACCTACCTTACCGTCAGTTTTTTTATTTCCTAACTTATTTTCAAACGAAGCGCCACATCGAGTTGAAAATTTGTTATACTAAATATGAAGCATTAAGGAAGGTGGGTCTGGTTCTTCATTTTTATCATTATGAAAAAAGTTTTTTTTTGTAAATATTTTTTTGTGCTTTTTTCATAATTATTAATATTTAGGACCAGACCCACGTTTCTTAGTGCATCTTATTTATTACCGCCAATTTTCAAGTCGGTGTGGCGCTTCGTGTGGAAATAATTTGGAAAATAAAAAAAGAAGTGGCGGTAAGGTAGGAATCTGGTCACGTGACCCATTCTTCATATGGCCTTAAGGGCAGTTGAAGTATTACGTGACACACGTTTGCATTACCACATAGTAACACTTGACGGACAAACTTATTCTTTTTATTATATCACATTACAAGTGGGGTTAGACATGTCTTTACGAGGAGATCAATGTTTGAAGACGAGCCGTAAAATTGATCGAATTTTTCAACTCGTCATTGCGAACATTTAACTCTATGTGAGTACCTGTATAACCATACGAGTGATGTACGACAATTTTTTTCGAAATCAGTACTTTATGATACTGTAGGGCCGTATGAAAATTGAGTCGTGTTTATAATATCTTTGACTGTGAAAAAACACTACTGGTGTATAGTCATCTGCTTGGCTCTGACTGTTAATCTCGTTTGGCGCATAATTTGAAAATATATATATATTTGTGCAATTGGTGGAAGTAGTGATCTCTCAGTATGACAGCGTTTGGAACTGACAACATTTTTATTCTCAAAAAAGAATAATAAATTTCCGATTAAGCTTGATAAATTTGACAATTCCTAAGTAATAGAGTTATTAACCTTAATTTTTTTGAATATACCCTTTTAAAGATATGAACCATTTTAAATTCAAACTTTATAATTGAGACAATTCTAAACTGAATAACCTTTAAAATGGGGCAACGTGTAAATTCTTCAAGGTTCAAATTCAAAGAATCATTCATAATCAGACAATTATGTGCCAAATGTCGGGAACTCGTTTTATTGACTTAAATTAATTGTTTTGATCTAACTCATGTCCCTGTAGAAGAAGATATGTTAAACTCGCACGGTACTGTAGAGGTATAAATATGTAAAGTATTTAATAATTTATAGTTCATTTAGGGCTAATTTGGGCCGTTCTTATTAAATTCAGGGCTCCATTAAAAATTTTTAAATTGTTTTAGCGGTAGTTTAATGTTAAGCTAGCACACCAGTGCTGTAAAACAGGTCCCGGAAGCTGGAATTATAACATTGTCATATTGATGTGGGTACTATGCCAGAATTTAGTGCTTATTTAGTGATAATTTATGCTGCAGAAAAAAAATGTTGTGTCCGGTAATTTTGGCCAAAAAAATGTAGTAATGCTAGCTTCAGCTGAAGCCACAACTCCGGTATGCTAATTAAGTACTCTGGATTTATGCCTTGCAAAAAATCCAGGCACTTTTTTTTTACCAAAAACGTGTAGTCATGCTAGCTTCAGGTGACTCTGGTATGCGAAACTCGGACACTATTGGTGGTATCAAGATCAGCTTTGCGCAGGAATTTAGTGCTAATTAAGTGCTTTGGATTTGTGCTATTCAAAAAATCCGGGGACTTTTTTTTACCAAAAACGTGTGGTAATGCTGGCTTCAGGTAACTAGTGTTGTGAAACTCGGAAACTATTAGTGGTATCAAGATCTGCTTTGCGCCGGAATTTAGTGCTATTTAAGTGTTAATATATTCTGCAAAAACTAAATTTGGTGCCCGGTAATTTTGATGAAAAGCATGTAGTAATGCTAGCTTCAGGTGACCCTGATGTTGTGAAACTCGGAAACTCTCAGTGGTATCAAGATCAGCTTTGCGCAGGAATTTAGTGCCAATTAAGTGCTCTGACTTTGTGCTATTCGAAAAATCCTGGCACTTTTTTTTACCAAAAACATGTAGTAAAGCTGGCTTCAGGTGACCCTGGTATACGAAACTCGGAAACTTTTAGTGATATCAAGATCTGCTTTGCACAGGAATTTGGTGCTAATTAAGTGCTCTGGATTTATCCCTTGCAAAAATTCCGGACACTTTTTTTACCAAAAACGTGTAGTAATGCTGGCTTCAGGTGACTCTGGTATGCGAAATTCGGAAACTTTTAGTGATATCAAGATCTGTTTTGCGCAGGAATTTAGTGCTAATTAAGTGCTAATATATTGTGCAAAAACTAAATTTTGTGCTCGGTAATTTTGATCAAAAACATGTAGTAACGCTGACTTCAGGTGACTCTGGTGTTGTGAAACTCGAAAACTATTAGCGATATCAAGATCTGCTTTGCGCAGGAATTCAGTGCTAATATATTTTGCAAAAACTAAATTTTGATCAAAAACATGTAGTAATGCTGGCTTCAGGTGACCCTGGTATACGAAACTCGGAAACTATTATTAGTATCAAGATCTGCTTTGCGCAGGAATTTAGTGCTAATTAAGTGCTAATATGTTCTGCAAAAACTAAATTTTGTGCCCGGTAATTTTGATCAAAAATATGTAGTATATCGGACTTTAGGTGACTCTGATTAGCACTAAATTAGGGCGCAAAGCAGTTCGTGATACCACTAATAGTTTCCGAGTTTCGCATACCAGAGTCACCTGAAGCCAGCATTACTATACGTTTTATGTAAAAAAAGTGCCAAGATTTTTTTAATAGCACAAATCCAGAGAACTTAATTAGCACTAAATTCCTGCGCCAAGCCGATCTTGATATCGCTAATAGTTTCCGAGTTTCACATAGCAGGGTCACCTGAAGTCAGCATTACTACATGTTTTTTTATCAAAATTACCGGGCACAAAATTTAGTTTTTGCAGAATATATTAGAACTTAATTAGCACTAAACTCCTGCGCAAAGCAGATATTGATATCGCTAATAGTTTCCGAGTTTCACAACTACAGAGTCACCTGAAGTCAGCATTACTACATGTTTTTGATCAAAATTACCGGGCACAAAATTTAGTTTTTGTATAATTTATTAGCACTAAATTCCTGCGCCAAGCCGATCTTGATATCGCTAATAGTTTCCGAGTTTCACATAGCAGAGTCACCTGAAGTCAGCATTACTACATGTTTTTGATCAAAATTACCGGGCACAAAATTTAGTTATTGCAGAATACATTAGCACTTAATTAGCACTAAATTCCT
>NC_046661.1:118378185-118380109 GCF_010883055.1 Belonocnema kinseyi | reverse complement strand
GAACTAGAAAATGAGCCCAGTTATTTCTGAAAGAAAATGAAATTTTTTAGATACAGGTTAGGGCAGCTTAAGCTGCTTATCCGGCTACGGCCTTTATGTTAAAAACGATTCCGGAAAAGGAAATCTAAAAACTTTAAGTTATTTGTTTTTTAAGTTCACATTTGATATTGATTATTATTTTTTCATGTTTTGCACATTCAATATTCAACTTTTAATGGGTAAAAAACTTTAAAATGGGTATTTTATCGATTTTAAGTCACTGAATCCAAATTTCAATATTATGTAAAAGAGAAGACGTAAAGTCCTATTAAAATTTGCTTTCTATTTATTTGTAGTTTTTCCATAATACAAGAAAGTATTTTCAAGAGGTGATTTATGAAAATGAACTTTCGACTGGAATAATGTAATAGAACCGAAAAATGGGATAGTCAAAGAATTTTTCGTCGAGGGATAGAATGAGTTTATTCCCCAATCTACGATTGTCTTATCAGTCAAGAAAGCCAAATGTCGCCTTACCCTTCGCCAATTATACAAGAATGGTTAGAACAAACGAATTCGAGATCACGAAAAAGAAATAGGTTTGCGAGAAGCACGAGTTTATTTTTGAAAACTAAAATAATAAAAATATATATTGGAAAGCATGCTAATTATTAAAGCCGATAAAAGAAACTTTTCCCAGGTTTTGAGTTTTGCCATTAATGGGGGGGGGGGGCAAAGGGGAGGCTGGAGGGATACGCTAAGAGAATTCCAAAATCCCAGACATGGAATTGCACAGCTGTAAAAATCCGGGCTAATTTAAAGTTAAAATAATTATTTGGTCTTTTCAAGTGACAAAGGCTTTTAGGGCTCCTGAAATGTCGTCGATCGGAGGTCGTCCGATTTTTTTTACCCTTTTTCTGTAGTTCGTGTTGTACTAGGTTAACGTTATAAAAAATATGCGAACCAAACTATAAAACCCATTCTTTCCCCTCACATAATTTAGGGCTAAATTGGCCCTATTTCGAAATTTAGGACTCCGCGAGGGGCCATTCACTCCGAAATCAGATGAATCTTTGCCGACAATTGCATTTGATTTCATACGAGTTAATTTCGGATATCATAGGAGTTCATAAGATTGCTTCTTTCTTATAAGCTAAATGTGATTTCAATAGCAAAATGTTACTAATTTCAAAGAACACTCTCTAAATGTCCATTGACTGCTAGCGACTCCAATCTAGACCATTAGACTCACACTGGCTGCTCTCTACTAGACTACTCCGTCTGACCCCATCTGATTTCACGCTGACTGACTGTTCGATGATTGCTCGCACGGGTCGCACTCACGGTTGCACTATATAACGTCAGGGGCGGCGCAGCCAGAAGATGATGGTTAACCAAAAGAATAGTGTTACATAAAAAACAGATACATTAAACATCGATTTCGGGTAGTATTACATTCTGCAATAAAAACATTTAATAATAATAACAAAATATTTAATGAATAATAAAATATGTAATGAATAATAAAATCGAACTGTCTGTGGTTACGGAATTATCCATAATTTTAGCACCTTTTCCAGGTCATTCAAGGCTAACGTTATGGAATTTTAAGTACTTTTAACACCTTTTCCAGCTTATTGTTCACGGTAAACGTTACGGAAAATTCCGTAACCATAGCATAGACAGTGTCTAATAAAATATATATTGAATAATAAGTGCACTTATATGAGTATTTGCACTAAAAATGAGATTTATACTAAAAATTTACTGAATGATTTCGCAAAATATTGTCAAAATATATCTGGAAATACGGATTACCGCAATTCGTGACACAGTTCGGGATCTACCGATTGCCATTATTCCCCGGCCTACATTTTGGAAAATGATAAGTTTAATCAGTTTAATGACCTTTTTTTTTAACGTTTCAGGGCGAATCACCCATCAG
>NC_046661.1:118376131-118378085 GCF_010883055.1 Belonocnema kinseyi | reverse complement strand
AGCACTTAATTAGCACTAAATTCCTGCGCAAAGTAGATCTTGATATCGCTAATAGTTTCCGAGTTTCACATAGCAGGGTCACCTGAAGTCAGCATTACTACACGTGTTTGGAAAAAAAAAGTGCCCGGATTTTTCGAATAGCACAAATCCAGAGCACTTAATTAGCACTAAATTCCTGCACAAAGCAGATCTTGATACCACTAATAGTTTCCGAGTTTCGCGTACCAGAGTCACCTGAAGCTAGCATTACTACACTTTTTTGGTTAAAAAAAGTGCCCGGAGTTTTCGAGTGGCACAAATCCAGAGCACTTAATTAGCACTAAATTCCTGCGCAAAGGAGAATTTGATACCACTAATAGTTTCCGAGTTTCGCATACCGAAGTTGTGGCTTCAGCCGAAGCTAGCATTACTACATGTTTTTGGCCAAAATTACCGGGCACAAAATTTTTTTCTGCAGTATAAATTGGCACTAAATAAGGACTAAATTATGGCATAGTGCCCACATCGATATGACAATGTTGTAATTCCAGCTTCCGGGACCTAAGATTTTTTAAATCAATTCAACTTTTTTATTACAACTTCAAGTTCTTGCAATTTGGAAAGAAATGTTTTACAATTTGTACTCGTAAGCTGCTGTAATACAGTTTAAAAAAATCTTCAAAATGAGCCCAAGAACATTGAAAAATGTTTACTATTTCGGAAGTTATTGAAAATTTAAGAAAACATTAAAATATACACTATTTTTGCAATATCTACTTAAAAACTAGACAAATTGGCTTCACCCTGGGCTTTGTTTTAAACAGAATTTCGAAAACAATCAACCTTTTAAAGAGACATTTTTTTAGCTCCGGTATAATTAAGATTAAGAGAATTTATTCAGTCATAAAAAAGTTTACGTTTTACGTTTACGTTTTACATGTACAACACTGTTTTTGGCAGCTTAACGTGGAGCTAGCGCAAACACAAATTTTTATCAAAAATAGTGAAGTCCCGAGGGGCCATTCACTGTCGAATCAGGGGGTTTTAGCGTTTCAAATCGATATCATATCAAATGTAACAAGCATAACACTTTTTAACATGACCTGAAATCAGCAGAATCTGAGTGGATCTTTTAAAAAAGATCCGATCTTTTGAAATGAGCAGAAATCAGCAGAAATCCCTTAAACTATTCTAAAATCGTGAGCGAGTCAGTAGGAGTCAACGAGAGATTGTGAGCTATTACTTCGTCTCACGACCCTCTACAGTTTATGTACGCAGTGAGCAGGGAGTGTTTGTATTATTGTCCCCTGGTAAAAACTGTACATATAAAAAGTTCGCCATAATTTTTATACCGATAGGGGGGTGGTCGTTTTATCCCAGGAAAAAAGTCCCGGTCAATCGTTTAAAATTTTTAAAAATATTCTCTTGAAATTAATTATTCAGGATACAAAATTTAAGGTAAAAATAAGAAACTCTCTGGCACTTCAATTTTGGCAACAAATCAAATTTCGAATCCATGCAAGCTTCAACTTTTCTGATTACATTTCGCTTATCGAAAATTTCTGTATGTTTCCCAGAAAAATTAAGAAAGTTATTTCAAACTTTGAAAATGATCTTTTATTATAAAAAAGTCACACGAAACATAAAATACCAGATTAATCCTCCTCATTGTTTCGTTTAATAAGAAGAAGAAAAACAAAATGAGTTTTACACAGTGGTCATATTCATTTCTCAATAAACACCTCAACTTTAACTACCTTTTTGTGGCAGAATAAAATTTGTTTCTTAGCCCATTTCTAACATTTATAAATAGGCCAAAACCTAAAGTACTTGTAACTGTAAAAAACAATTTGCGACCAAAGTGGGCCTTATTTAGTCGTCATTCTTAGCGCCTCAATTATTTTCCTTAAATTTACGAAATTTTAAACTTTGCAAAAATATTCTATATATTCTAAGGGGTATATTCTAAGGCTAT
>NC_046661.1:118355681-118376031 GCF_010883055.1 Belonocnema kinseyi | reverse complement strand
CGCATCCTTGTCTAACTCCTTGAATAATATCGAAACAGTCACTCAGTTTCCCATTCACTCTCACACTCGCTTTGCTACCTGTGTATATTGTTTTTATAGCTTTTAGGATCCATCCGTTGACTCCATACTCTTTCAGGACTTCCCAAAGTTTACTTCTATCTACCTTGTCAAAAGCTTTTTCTATGTCAACAAATGCACAGAAAACTTTTTTTCCTACTCTCAAACTTTTTTCTGTTATTTGCCTTAAGCTAAATATTTGATCCCTGCATGACCTTCCTGGCATAAACCCACTTTGGACTTCCCAAATCTTTGCTTCTGTTATTATCATTACCCTACGAATACGTATTTTTGAATATATTTTACTTACGGTGCTTAATAAGCTAAAACCGTCTACCCCGGCAGCCCTACCGTTCTTCAAGTTTTTAATTATATCCCTAACCTCAGTGACACAGACTTTTCCAGTTGAGTTTTCCATCGCATCGTGTTGAAGGCCTCTAGTATTCCGTCTGCATTATATACCATTTCCCCCCTACTATTTCTCTATTTCTCTATTCGCACATCCGGTTTCTGCAGGTTCTCAATTTTGATTCGCGTTTGTTTTGCTATGTGATTTTTGCAAAACTCTTCGTTGTTAAAAGATTGAAATTTTTCATTGAAAATGAATCGGTTGTAATTGAGGATTGAACTCTTTTTTTTAAATTAGTCTTTTCCATTCAGTTCACCTGTTTTTTATTTAAAATGAAAATCTTTCGTTGTTTGAAAATTGAACTACTTCGTTCATTCATGACAAAATTTACGATTTTACCAAATCCTCCCGTACCCCAAATCGTTTTACGTAATAATAATAATAATAACGTAATAATAATGAATATGAAATGCGGGCAGTCATATCTTTTGAACCCTGACAAAGGGGATACGTGCTTCAGAATTTTAGAATAATGTTTTTGTTATTTATGTATAGCCCCTTGCTTACCATGCATACAAGTATAAAACAAAATAAACCTTTTTTAAATTAAATTTACCTGAATTAAAAAAAAATCATTTTCGCTAATTTAAAAAAATTATAACTTAAACACAAGTTCTATTTTATTAGCATGTCAATAGATATTTTAATTTTCAATAAAGCGCAACAACTTTTCAGCAATAGCAGTTTTCGATTTTTTTAAATCTGATATTTTTAAAATGTCCTCATTCAAATTAAAGTTTTCAATATGGGAATTTTTAAATTGCAATTTAAAAAAAATTAAAAGTTGGCCCTCTGAACTTAAAATCCTGTAAAAGAAGAAATATCATCTTAGTAGCAAGAAAAATTATTAAAATTTGGCACGTGTTTCAGAAAAAATAATATATTACGGAACAAAAGTTCCTAAAATATCTATTTATATAGTGTCAGTAAACACTAATAATATGTAAGACATCATTATTTATAGTAGATGAGGTTGAAGTTCTGAACTTTCAAATGTACGCATTTTTTTATTGATGACTTTGCAAAGCAGGAAAAGAGCAAAAGTGTGTTAATTTATATTGAAAATAATTTATTATTCAAAAATAATTATAATGCATAATTTGAATTACAATTGGAACAATATTTATGGGTTAAACAGAAATTTCGAAAAATATTTCGTTCATTTAAACGTTTGGAACTTCAGATTCATATTATTTGGCAGAGAAAGTATCGAAGTCAGAAAGAAAATAACAACATAACCTGTAAACTGTCAACATTGCGTGAGCTGTTTTACCTTATTTTAATACAATTTACACTTTCCTCTTCTTCAATTGTAATACCACTGTTTATCAGTTTCACTATTTGAATTAGTCATTTCTCACTAATTGAGTGCTAGTGAAAATTGCACTATGACAATAGTAAACTTCACTAATTTAAATAGTGAAAGAAAGCGATTTCACTATTTTAATAGTGAAGCAGCTTTGACTAATTCAAATAGTGAAATTTTCTCTATTCAGATTTAGAGAGTATGTAACTGCAAAACTTTCTTTTTTAATGGGCCCAAGTTTCATTGTGTGATTTCTCTAATAACCCTAAAAATATTATGATAACAAGAATCCAATTGATCTTCGGCTTAGGATTTAAGATATCCTTTATTAATGCTCATGGCACTTCGCATGGAATTTGCAATTTTAATACAGTTGCTTGATCATTAATACAATATGATCTGAATCAAAGATTTAAAGTGTCCGAAGTTATGCGAAAAAATCACAAATTTCGTACACAATAGTATATTTCAAAATTTAACACATATTTCTTTATTGAGCTAGCTTCTTGATTTGATAAAAATGATTGACTAATGATATCTTATAAATAATTAACTAGTTGTTCATGAAATCTCGACGTTTTTTTAAACCTGTAAACGAAAAATTACCCCGATGCTAGGAAGAAACTTTTAATACTGAAGGCACGTTCTTTCGAAATACATTTTTTTATCTCGGAAGTTTTCAGGAATGTAAAAGTATTTTTCTTCAAATTTTGTTCATTTTGATCCTCTGACTTCTTTTTCAGGTATTCGTGGCATGTCTGAAGTTAGCCTTCAAAATTCTATATTTTACTCAAACACGTTTAAAAAAGTTATAATTTCCTTTAACAGTACCATTTTCAGAGAAGACACTTGTTACTAGAGAGAATAATGTTAGTGGGGCCTTAAGTTCTTGCGTTACTCAGGTTATACACGGAGAAAAATAGATGTTAGCACAGACTATCTAGATATTAATAGGTAATATCTTAGCGATTTAACTATGGGACAGAAATCTAGATACTGAAGTAGAGCATCTGTAGATATTAAAAAGAAGATTTTAACTGACAATATCCCAGATATTAAAGGGCAGAATCTAAGATATTCAAGAAATATTTTTTAATTGTGCAAAAATTACCTGTAAAGCATGCCATTTTCTGTAAAATGCAAAAGAATGTTAATATCGTAGTCCTCTGTTTTGAAAATGCGAATCCTCAAGCATTCGCCTTTTTGCATAATTATGAGATTGATGTGTTAAACAGATAACACACTGTTCAAGGCTAATATGAAAGATGCCTGTAGCTGAGGCCTCATTTTCTTGAGAAAATTGTAGCATATCCAAAAACATTTAATCCATTTTCCACCGAAACTTATAGTGCAATAGATATCCGAAAAACCACAATACACACGATGAAAGCTCAAGATACAGACATAATCTTTTGTCTCCACGCCACACGGCAACGACCTTGCTCCGATAAAATGGAGCTTTTTTAATATCTTAGATATTAACTGTTAATATCACGTATTTTATACTTTCAACATAAACAGATATTGCCTTTTAATATTTTGTATATTGAATAGAAGATATTAGATAGTATGCCGTAATATCTATATATTATGGTTAAATATCAAAGTTTTTAATATCTGCTTATCAATATCTATTTTTCTCCGTGTAATCTCTCTACATTTAAAATAGTGAAAATTTCACTAATTGAATTAGTGATTGAATGATTCACTGCTGAAATAGTGATTTTTTGGCTTTTCACTATTGAATTAGTGGTCTTCTACTGTAAAAATAGTGATAATTTCACTATTTCCAATTAGCTTATTTTATTTCACTATTATTTAGTGGTTTAATTCACTATTTAATTAGTGAAGTCGAGATCGAAGCCGTGATCACGGCTAATAGTGAACTCGCGCCAACCCGCGCTTACGTCTCGTTTGCATCTTTTTCATCGTTTATATTTGTCAGCTTGCATAATTTTTCTCTCTACGAGCGTAAAAAAAATTTTAAACACAGGTTAGTAATATTTTTCAGTTTATTATACTTTCGTGTAGTTTCCCATTGAATAGTGTCCTTATTATGCGGCGAAATGTATATCGAGACAAAAGCGTTTGCTACAGAAAATGAGCGCTGTGTTCGTTTTGAGGTTACGAAATTTAGCTTTCCATTCATTTCTATGGAAATAAATGGAAGGCTGAATTGAGATTTTTCTTTAGTATGAACAGTATCAACATAGATTAATTTAATTTTTAAATATACATTATAGTTTACTTCTATAACTTGTCTGGTAATATAGTTTACTATTGGGGTTATCGGTTGACTCCAGCAAATATTTTATTTAAATATGCTTGACAATTTTAAGTGTCGTGGTGTATTGTCATTGATGATTTTAAATGAGTTTTTATTAGGTATTGGTTACCCTAAGGTATATGCGTCATCCACGCCGATATGTCCAATGAGTTGTAGGAGTACGACAGCCTAACTGCGGAAGAGTTAGCTAGAGCGCTAAAAGAGGATCAGGATGTCATGATTGATTTTGAATACATAATAAGTGATTTTCCACTATTTAATAGTAGATACTTTACCTCTCAAAACCACTATTTTCCTAGTGAAATTTCACTAATTGATTTGGTAAAATATTTTCACTAATTGAATTAGTAGTTTTTCACTAATTCGTAGTGACCTACTTCTCGCTAATTCGATTAGTGAAATTTCACTATCAAATAGTGAAATTTCACTAATTCAGATTTAGAGAGATGGGCAATCAAAGTTATATTGTTTAAAAAAAAGGTTAATTTGTTGACCATTCTTTCTTAATTTTTCCAGCTCTTGCTTACCTGAAAACCCAATTTCTCTCTTATCAGGATTAATAATGGATACCTTAACTTTTAAATTATTGCTTTTTAAATAAAATGTTCTGTCATAAATTCGTCATAGTTATTGCGAAAGTAAAGAACATTGTGCTTGAAAAGAACCACATAAAAAATATATACTTGTTTTTTTTACCCTTTCCAGTGTTAAGTTTACTCGCAAATTCTGAAATAAACATTTTCAAAGATAGTACTTCGCGTAAATTACTCTTAGAAATGTAGCATAGCAGTTTTCTTGAAAGCGAAGTCGATTTCTTTTCTTTTACTGTTTGATTTTGGTCTGTGACTTTATTTATGGAGTGTTTTATGGTATGTCGAATGAAAATTATAAATGAGATGACAGGAAAATCGACAGCACATTTCGATTGCATTAAAGTCCACCTTGCAATGGGCAGTGTCGTTCACCTCTGCCAATAAAACGGTAGTGTAACAGACGACGCACTCTATCAGCAATACTATGCACTGGATACGCACGTGGCTTTGAGGCACGTGCGGCTGCAAAAGCACAAAATATTCCTACCACGAATTAGCGGATCGATTTAATCGTAACAACTCAGAAATACTCATTATGGGGCCATCCATAATGAGACAAGGTATACTCTAGAGGTTCCTAAGCTAATCCCAATTTTTTCAGCCAATTCATCGCTCTTTTGGACTTCTTGTAGTCCGGGGGCTCGCGACAATTCCCTAGATGTCATTTTAGTACTAACACAAGTTTCAGATTCTTTTGTTTTCATAGTCAACAGTTCGAAATTCGTTGACTGACTAACAGCTGTTGGTGCATTTTACAACAATTTAGCGTTCAACTGGTTAAAAATTCGAGTGAAAAAGCGTAATTTTAGTACTCTTAAAACCCACGGGGGATGGTTGTTTGAATTCTAAGAAATAACAATAAGTTTGACTGGCAGCTTCTCGGTGGTGCCAAAGTTGACTGGCTGGCTGGCTGTCAAACATGTCAAAAATTCGAGTGAAAGAACGTCATTTTAGTACTCTTTAAACCCACGTGCAATGATTGTTTGAATGCTAAAAACTAACAAGAAGTTCGACTGGTAGCTTTTCGGTAGTTCCAATGTTGACTGGCAGGCTGTCAAACATGTCAAAAATTCGAGTGAAATAACGTCATTTTAGTATTCTTAAAACTCACGTGCAATGATTGTTTAAATTCTAAAAACTAACAAGAAGTTTGACTGGCAGCTCCTGAGTGGTGCCAAAATTGACTGGTAGGCTGTGAAACATGTCTAAAATTCGAGTTAAAAAACGTCAATTTAGTAGTCTTGAAACCCACGGGGGATGGTTGTTTCAATGCTAAGAACTAATAATAAGTTTGAGTGGCAGCTTCTCAGTGGTGCCAAAGTCGACTGGTAGACTGTCAAACATGTCAAAATGTCGAGTGGAAAAACGTCATTTTACTTCTCTTAAAACCCACGTGCAATGATTGTTTGAATGCTACAAACTAAAAAAAAGTTTGACTGGTAGCTTCTCGGTGTTGCCAAAGTTGACTGGCAGGCTGTCAATTATGTCAAAAATTCGAGTGAAAAAACGTCAATTTAATACTGTTGAAACGTCATTTTACTACTGTTGAAACCCATTAGGAATGATTGTTTGGATGCTAAGAACTAACAAAAAATTTGACTGGCAGCTTCTCGGTGGTGCCAAAGTTGATTGGCAGGCTCTCGAACATGCCAAAGTTTCTAGTGAAGAAACGTCATTTTAGTACTATTGAAACCCATTGGGAATGATTGTTTGAGTGCTGAAAACTGAAAAATAATTTGACTGGCAGCTCCTTGGTGATGCCGAAGTTGACCGGCAGTCTGTCAAGCATATAAAAAATGACAGGATGAAAATTAGAGCAGTCATTTTAATACTCCTGAAACGCATTCTGGATGATTCTTTAGGTGCTAAAAAGTAAGATAATAATTGATTGTCTGTTCGTCAGTGATGCCAAATTTGTCTGGCAGATTGTCTAGCATGTCAAAAATTAAGTAAAAAAAACGTTATGTTAGTACTCTTTAAACTCATTGAGGATGATTGTTTTGGTGCAAACAACTAACAAAGAATTTGACTGGCAGCTCCTGAGTAGTGCCAAAGTTGACTGACATTTTAATCAGCAACTGAATGAAAGTTTTGTCCTTTTCATTAACTAAAATTTTCATCTATAGGATACTTCTCTAAAACTAATATGTACATATAAAAAAAAAGAAACTGCGAAAATCTCACTTTTTACGTAAATTCACAGCTTGCAACAATGTGTTTCAAGAGTACCAAAATGACGTATCTGCACTTGAATTTTTGACATATTTGACAGCCTGCCAGTCAACTTTGGCACCACCAAGAAACTGTCAGTCAAATTTTTTGTTAGTTCTTAGCATGGACATAGGAAACACGGGACTAGGCATGCCATTCTAACTTGGCCGAGCGGGGTTGAATCCACGGGAGGGGGGAGAATTCCATGAGTGGGGAGAGCTGCCATATTACGAAGTGCCATTTGATTATGCACACGAGCATTTTTGCCGACAAAACTGTGCATGAAAATATAAACATTTGGGCGCTGCCATGTTTGTCGCGGGACAGCAAAAGGTGGCGGATCTCCCCCCTCATTGCATCACCCCCGCAATGGCATGCCTAGTCCCTTGCTTCCTATGTCCATGGTTCTTAGCGTCCAAACAATCATTCCCAATAGGTTTCAACAGTACTAAAATGACGTTTTAAAATACTAAATTGACGTTTTTTCATTCGAATTTTCGATATATTGAATAAATTGTTGCAAAATGCACCAACAGCTGTTAGCCATTGTTTAGTCACAAAAAATATTCTACCGTGCAAACTAAAAAGATACAAAAGTGACATTGCCGCTTAGGTTATAAATTCAGAACTGTATATTATTTTAATTTTACGGTGGTCTGTATCTGAAAAGTTCAAATTGTTATTAAACTGCAAAGTAATGCCCTCTTGATGGAGTTCCTGTTTTGGACAGCATCATCAATCGCTCCTCCTGTAAAATGACACTACCGCGTGTTAGGTCCCTTTTTTCGTGGATGGCCACATATTTTTTCTTATATACAAATTTAAAGCCAACACAATTTTTTACGATTTAGTTAGGTTAATAAAAATTATTAATAACTTTAAACACATTTTAACTAATTTCTATTGGGATTTAATTAATTATTTAGGCGAAGAAATGATAGTGTGAAATATTATATATAATTTTTTTCACTATGTATAAACTATACAATATAATATTTTCCGCCTATTTTATATCTGATTATTGGTTCAGGTTTATCTGGATAATAAGATATTCGTACAACTGGCATTTTCACTCTCTAAATTTAAGTCAGTGGAATTTCACTGGTTGAAATAGCTAGAAGCCGGTTTCCGGAAATCAGTTAAAACGCATTGAATCAATCAGTGGCAGTTTGTCCTGGCGTAGGCTGCAGCTGTAAATACACTGTTAAAAATGTTTGGAGTTCTACCACCGGGTCGAGCTCCAAGTAGTTTAATACGTATTCTACGAGAACTTTTAAACAATTTAAATTTTGTGAATAATGAAAACAGTTCCAAATGGTTAGTCGACGACCCGGGTGCACCAGGTCGCGCCTCAGGTATCTTAGCACGTATTCTATGAGAAATTTTTCAAAATTTAAATTGTTTCAACAGCCAAAATAACTAAAAATTGTGAGTCGACGATCCGGGTGCACCAGGTCGCGCTCCAGATAGTTTAGCACATATTCTACGAGAACTCTTTCTGAATTTAGATTGTTCCAACAGGCAAAATTACTATAAATTGTGAGTCGACGATCCCGGTACATCAGATCGAGCAACAGGTAGTACAATACGTATTTTACGAGAACTTTAAAAAAATTTAAAGTTTGTGAATAATGAAGAAAAAAACAAATGGTTAGTCGACGACTATGGTGCACCAGGTTGCGCCCCAGGTCGACTCTAATTTTTAGTAATTTTGGCTGTTGGAATAATCTAAATTTTGAAAAAGTTCTCGTAGAATACGTGCTAAACTACCTGAGGAGCGACCTGGTTCACGCGGGTTGCCGACTCACTATTTGGAATTGTTTTCATTATTCTCAAAATTAAAATTTTTTTAAAGTTCTCGTAGAATATGTATTATACTATCTGATGAACCCGGTTCATCGACTCACAATTCTTAGTAATTTTAGCTGTTGAAACAATCTAAATTTTGGAAAAGTTCTCGTAGAATACGTACTAAGCTACCTGGGGCGCGACCTGGTGCACCCGAGTCGTCAACTTACCATTTAGAATTGTTTTCATTATCTACAAAATTTAAATTTTTAAAAAAAGTTCTCGTAGAAAACTTTTTAAACTACCTTGTGTTCGACCTGGAGCACCCGGATCGTCGACACATAATTTTTAGTAATTTTGGCTGTTAAAACAATTTAAATTTTGAAAAAGTTCTTGTAGAATACGTACTAAGATACCTGGGGTGCGACCTGGTGCACCCGAGTCGTCGACTTACCATTTAGAATTGTTTTCATTATTTACAAAATTTATATTTTTAAAAAAAGTTCTCGTAGAATACGTTTTAAACTACCTTGTGTTCAACCTGGAGCACCCGGATCGTCGACACATAATTTTTAGTCATTTTGGCTGTTGAAACAATTTATTTGAAAAAGTTCTCGTAGAATACGTGCTAAGATACCTAGGGTGCGACCTGGTGCATCCTAGTCGCCGATTTACCATTCAGAATTGTTTTCATTATTTACAAAATTTATATTTTTAAAAAAAGTTCTCGTAGAATACGTTTTAAACTACCTTGTGTTCAACCTGGAGCACCCGGATCGTCGACACATAATTTTTAGTCATTTTGGCTGTTGAAACAATTTATTTGAAAAAGTTCTCGTAGAATACGTGCTAAGATACCTAGGGTGCGACCTGGTGCATCCTAGTCGCCGACTTACCATTTAGAATTGTTTTCATTATTTACCAAATTTAAATTTTTTAAAAAAGTTCTCGTAGAATACGTATTATACTAGCTGGTGCTCGATCTGGTGCACGCGGGTCGTCGGCTCACGATTTTTAGTAATTTTTTCTGTTTGAACAATAAAAACTTTGAAAAAATTCGCGTAGAATACGTGCATAGAATATGTACATAGAATATGTGCTAAACTATCTGGTGCGCGAATCGATGCACCCCGGTAGCGAACTTACCATTTGTTTTGTTGTTCTAATTTTTCTCTTTAACAGGCGTCGAGATATCCAGCTACTAGACTTGTATTATAATATTCCAAGCCATGTAAGGTAGCATACCAATGTCAGAATTTGGAAACTACAACATTGTGTATTGCAGCGTTAGCTTACGTTTCGGAAATAAACTTCCAATACATGTAGTGGAAGTTTCCAACAGAAATTTTTAACAGTGTACGATAATGAAATGAAAATTTTGTTTTAAGATCATTTTTTTTTATAGACAATCCTTCACCGTAATGGATAAAGTATATAATTGAAACTCTTTGAAATTAGGAGATGGACTTAAAACATAATAATCAAGTACCTGATATATGAACTGTAAAATTAATGGAACTGAATGACACTGCAAGTGTCGTTCACATTAATTAGCAAAATGATGATCAAATCGTTCAACATATATAAAATACAGTTGTAGACACTTCGACACAAGGATTCATCACTTTAATTGATGTTTTTCATTTATATCTCTCGTATACAATAAATCATTGAATCAACCAATGATATTAGGATCGAGAATCATTGATTTTTATATCACTGATTTCAATCCTTTCATCACTTTACGAACTTTTACTGATTTTTCAGTAAAAAATACAAATGTCGCTGGTTATCAACTGAAATACTAATGGAAATACTTAAAATTTTATTGGATCGAATTTAAAGAGCAATATCTAGGAGTGCTGAGCACTTGCAGAACTTATTTATAAATTTTTAGATTAACTTAATGTATTGCATTATTCACCGATTTCTCTGCATGGAGAAACTATTAATTGTACAATTCGGTATTATAATATTTATTTTTATAAGAGTTCGATGTCAAGCTAGGGTATAGTCGAAAAATAGCCCTAATTGTTGCAGCGATACGAAGAAATACTTTTTTCATATCAATTTTAAGTATGCTCCAAACCTAATAATGATCATTTAGATTTGAAAAAGCTACTATTAATGATTAGAAAATTCTAGTCAGATGAAAGTAATATTCACCAAAATAAATAATAAAAAGGTGGGTAATCCTGATGGTAGAAATATTTGTTACATCAACTTTTTTCTTTTACAGGAATTGAGGGCTCATTTATGGCTCTTGGGTGAATCCGGGCGAAAATGTTCAAAAGCAATCCCTATCACAAAAAACTACCCTCAAAAAGAAAATACGCACCAATCATAAAAGAGTGCAACTGACAGAGTGCAAGAAAAAGTATTGCATTAGTGGAAAATTTTCTAGCTGTTTGATAACATCAAAAAAATTCCAAAAATCGCCCCTAATACTCGAAAACCATACCCTGCCTAAACAGTGGATGCCCTCTAGCAGAATTAAGGGTTTTCGAGTGTTAGGGGTGATTTTTGGAACATTTTTTTTTATGCTTTCGCACAGTTAGAAAATATTCCAAACTTGTGCAATACTTTGTCTTAGATCTTATCAGTTCTTTATGGTGAGGGGTATAGTTTTGAAGTATTAAGAGATGGCTTTGGAAAGTGGATTTTGAGGGTGCTTGAGAGACTAAAAAGAACCCTTAATTACTCACTTTTATGATTAGTGCATTTTTTAAAATAACATCAATTGCAAAATAAGTTATAAAAGTTATCATTATCATTTGAAAGGAAAACTGCTCTCATGCTATTTAAGTAAATAACACGTTCGTTCTGCAACACTGCTCCAACCCAGGTTGCTGATCAATCTCTCTAGCAATCACCCCAAGCGAAGAACCTCACGAAGTCGTTATGTAAGGTTCCCCACTTGGGTCCATTAGTGGCCAAGGTCTTTTGTTTCAGGCGTCATTTATCTTTTGACACTCTTTTTATTAACTATTTACCGGCATACTTTCCTGTTCTGGCATACTTCTCTAGCTTCTTTTATGTCCATGCATTTTTTCATGTAGGCTCTCGTGTTTCTGTGACTTCTTATGTCTCGTCTAACTAGGGTCTCATTCACACATTCTAACCATTCTTTCCGCGGTCTACCTCTGGGCACGCTGACATTTACTTTACCTTAATACACTTGTTTCGTTAGTCGTTTATTTGGCATTCTCTCAACATGTCCGAACCATCTTAAACGATTTCTTTCCCATGTGTCTACTAGCGTCTCTTCTGCACCACATTCTTTAAGAATTATCTTGTTACTTACTTTGTCCATCAGGGTTTTCCCGCATATTATGCGCATGAATCTCATGTCAATTGCGTTAATTTTACTCTTATCTTTTTCTTGATAAGTCCATGTCTCGCTACCGTATAGTCAGTCTGTACAAATATAGAATTATGTATTGCCATTTTAGCTTTATTTGATATATTTTTACTTCTGATAAGGGGACCTGCTCTACCAATAACCTTCTTACCTTCCTTTATGCGTCTATCTAATTCCTCATCTATCTTCCCGTCCCTAGTAAATAAGCTACCAAGGTATACGAACTTATCAATTCGTTCAATTCTCTCATCATTTAATAGAATATTGCATAGTGTTTTCTCACTCTTTCCTTCGAACACCATAGTTTTTGTTTTATTTGCGTTAATTTTGAGACCCATGCTTTTCATGCTTGCATCTAGTTTATTCAAAATTCTTTGTAAGTCTTCGACAGACTCTCCCATAACAACCTTATCATCTGCTAACGCTAACCCATGTACCCTTACTGTTTGGAGATCCACACCCTCTTCGTCGAAGAAAGCCATTCTTACATTCTAGTCCATAAATATATAAATAACCATAAAGACATAACGCATCCTTGTCTAACTCCTTGAATAATATCGAGACAGTCACTCAGTTTCCCATTCACTCTTACACTCGCTTTGCTACCTGTATATATTGTTTTTATAGCTTGTAGGATCCATCCATTGACTCCATACTCTTTCAGGACTTTCCAAAGTTTACTTCTATCTACCTTGTCAAAAGCTTTTTCTAGGTCAAAAAATGCACAGAAGACTTTTGCGAAAAATTATGTATATTTAGAGATTTTTAATCCCTCCGAACTTAGATGCAGAATTTCAGTTCCTCGGAGATCAGGCAGCTTGTCCGACCTCTAGCATGAACGTCATTTTGGCAGTGATTCTTAAGTCAGACGACTAAGATTAGGAGATAAATAAAACAAATTCATAAGTTTTTTAAAATAGAATTTATTATTTACTTGTTCTTAGATAGATTTATTATTTTAAATAATAAAAAAAATTATTTGTGTACTTGACATTATGAAAATGTTAACATTGTCTTGATATCGTACTAATCTCGACTCAGACACCAATATGACTTTTATCCAATTTCGTTGTCAAATTTCGATAGATGGAGAAAAATAACTGATGTTTGATTACGAATTGAAAGAAAATTATTTATAATATTTTATATAACGGGGCAGGTTCATTTTTAAGAGTGATATTATAATCATTAAGTAATTGCCTTTATTGATTTCAAATCGTAGATTTCAAATTATTTATGTCTTTCGGTCCAATCGTAAATCAGAAATAAATTATGAGTCAAAAAAACATGTTCTTCAAAACTCAGATATTTAATAGAAAAAAGTCTTTTTAAAGGTCCTTACGTTTCGGTACACATGCGTACCTTTTTCAAAGGTTCTTAACCTGAGTCGATGATGATTCAAAATAGTCAAACAGATCGAATTTCAGTCGAAAAACCAAAACATTTAAATCAATTGTTTAAAAAAGTTAATTAAAATTTAGTCATTTAGAAGTCTCAAAAATACTGAGACTTCCATCGATTAGACTACATTTTTAAAAATATAGTGCGAGAAAACCAAATTAGCGTAGGCTAGGACGGACGAACAGAAATTCAATAGAATTCAATAGAATAGAATTTCTGTTCGTCCGTCCTAGCCTACGCTAATTTGGTTCTCTCGCACTATATTTTTAAAAATGTAGTCTAATCGATTGAAGTCTCAGTATTTTTGAGACTTCTAAATGACTAAATTTTAATTAATTCTTTTAAACAATTGATTTAAATGTTTTGTTTTTTTTGACTGAAATTTGATCTGTTTGACTTTTTTGAACCATCATCAACTCAGGTTAAGAACCTTTGAAAAAGGTACGCATGTGTACCGAAACGTAAGGACCTTTAAAAAGAGTTTTTCCTATTAAATATCTGAGTTTTGAAGAACATGTTTTTTTGACTCATAATTTATTTTTGATTTACGATTGGACCGTAAGACATAAGTAATTTGAAATCTACGATTTGAAATCAATAAATATGGACGGTCGTAAGAAAGGATTGATTTGTTTCATCAAATCACTGTACAATTAATTTCCTTCACAGTAAAAATAAATACTTAAAGTTATATTCGACTTAATTTCAGATTTGACTTGAATTAAGGAAGTGCCTGAATTTAAGTGTTCAAACTATCTTGAATAAAGCACTAACTTATCTTAAATAAGAAATCAGCATTTTTATACTGGAATAAAGTAAAGTATCCTTCTAAATTTCAATATTCAGTTCTGAAAGTAAGTTGAAGGCAACCTGAAATAACCTGCAAGGCTTTCGACGCCTAAAATAAAGGAACACACCTTTCCTGAATTTCAGGTTCGTGCTACCTTGCATGGCGTTACAGAACGCTGGCACTACTATACAGCTCGTGGCCATTTATTCTAGTCGCATCCTACTCCAATATTACATGTCGAGTTGGTCAGTGTCTGCTATGATGTTATGTTTCAATATTTCGTGGAGTTTTCGTTTCACGGATTTAAAAAAGTGCTGCAGCAAAATCAGTTCCAGTTGTCAGCCAATATTTGGATTATTAAACCCATCAAAATAATTAAATTATTACAAAACTTTTTGCTTCGCAACGTGATCGCCCTTTGAATACATTACGGAACGCAATTGTCTGAAGATTTTGGACCGCACCTGCACCCAATATACCGTTTTTTCCATTTTTTCTACTTTTCCTGTAATTTCTTACAAGTTTGAACCCAACTTGTATGAGTGTCGGTAGGGCGTGAGAAATTACTGGTTTTTAGTTAGAACATTACCCTTAATTTCAGTTAAGATAGTGTATTAACTTAAGGTTACACTAGCTTTCAGTATACACATATTCTTAATTGAAGAGCGAGCATCCTGAATTGCAGGTCATGCCTCCCTGAATTTCAAATAGTCTCGACCTGAATTTCAGGAATCTAATTCCCTTAATTTAATGTTCAGATGTTAATTAATGTTCAGATAATTCTTAATTTCAGATTGCCTATGATTCTTTTTGTGACACGTTCAAATAAACGGAACTTTTTACTTAAATTAAGTACTTTTTTTTGCTCTGTTGAAAGTCTAATCTCACTTACCTATAATAGAAACAATTTTACATTTTTGTTCCATTTTCTCTGTAATATGACTTACTTGATTTAAAACGCATTTGTGATCCAACATTCTAATTTTAGTATTTTAAAGTAGTGTATTATTGAACCTATTTGCTTTAAATATCAGTTTATGTTACATAAAAGCATTGTCCGACTATCGGAACACATGTTGTCTGGTCACTAAAAATCTTGCCTGATCACCGGTGTTTTCATAACTTTTTCCAGGAAACATTTTTATCTTTTAAAATAGAATTTGATTAAAAAATAAATAGGAGAAATAACTTTGAATAAAATATGGAGTCTAAAAATGTTAATCTTTGTTTCAAAAAAGTAAAAAAATAAGTGCCTACTACGATTTAAATATAAGGCTATTGTTATTTTTTGGACTTCTAGCACGTTTACTCTATACCTCGAAGTTCATGAGAATGCTCAAGTTCCCCAATCTCATAATTTGTTTTACCAAGTGTTAAAGTCTTCGTGCTGCTGCCCCGAACACCCTTGTTTGATTCCGGCCACCTTTGCTTTCTTCTAACACGATTTTTTTTCTGTTTCAGCTTAGAATATGGTATAAATATCTAATTTTTTATTTAAAGTATGTAACGTATAATGTGTGCAAGCCTAATATCTGTATAAAACAGTCAATATATAAATGTATTTTTTATTTTTCTGTTACGAAAATGGCATATTTTCCTATTTTCTCTTTAGGAAAAATTATAAATACAAAGAGTGTATATAGGAAGAACGTCTCTCCTATTGTCTTTTGTAAACTTAACAGTCTTTTCTAGGGATTATAGAAACTATCTTTTGATGTAATTAAATTTATTTATTTATTATCTTATTCCAATAAACTTATTAACTTTGTCATTTAATTTTCATAATAGTAAGTTTTGTAATAGTCACGCTATATTCTGGATTTCTGTAGTCTTATTATAAAAAAATATCGTAATATTTAAATTTAACAACTAAAATTTCCTGAGTGTATCTAGTAAAATATGGTGCATGAATGCTAGTCATTATTTGATTGTAAAATTAGTAAAAACGACTGAAATTTTAATGATGTTCTACTTATTCAAATTTAGAGAGATTTAGACAGGAATAAGTAAAATAAGTATTAAATAGAAATAATTGAAACAATTGGAATTATTTTTCTAATTGTTTTTACTTGTATATTTTATTATTACTGTTATCGAGCTATGTTAAATTAAAACAGTTTCAATAGGAAACTTCATATGTAAAACGTCAGCCGCAGCCCTGCTTGTATGTCAAGAATAGTGGCCATATGATATTGAGTTGAATCCTGGTAATTAATTGACGTAATCAGTGCGCAGCAATTAATTCCAAAGCATCAACGCGCGTAGGATGTTCGTTGCAAGATCGGCCATCCTGTTTAATTTAGTTGTACCTACATTTATACCGTGCAGAAATTTCCCAACCTGGCCCTGATCGGGCATGAAACACGACCCTCGACCAAAGGCCCACGCCGAGATCTCTCAATGTTCAGTTTTGGGTATGGGCTATAGGAAAAAGAAGGTGTAAACAAGACAGTACATGTAAGGCTTGTAGCACCAAAGTAGGTTCTCTATAATCTCACACCAATATGGATGAATGAACATGACCAATTATTACTCATCGGCACAAATAAAATAATAATATCTGTTATATAAATCAATGATATTTGCAATTATTTCATAGATATATTGTTTATAATAGTTTCTAATCATTTTGTTAACGCATACCCGTGTAGAAATTATGACCGGGTTCGGGCCGGATTCCGGCAGGGTTGCCCTGCTTGTATCCGGAATCTGGTCAGGCTACCCGGTCGGATTCTGGTTGGTTTCATCACGCTGCGCTGGTCGGATCCGGGCCGGGTGTACCCAGTCGGCTCCCGGCCGAGTTACCCGATCGGATCCCGGATACAAATAGGGTAACCCGGTCGGTAACAATCCGGTTTTTGACTGGGCTCCTCGATCGAATTTTACTGGAGCTTTTTTACCACAGCGAACATATTCTACTAACTGGTAGAGATAAGAATCTTTGTCAGCACTTATTTCCACCTGTAAAAAGATATTGGAATTATAATATAAGAACTCCATTCATAATAATAAATATATTAACTACAAACATTGATTCAATGTAAGTACGAAAATATAGGTTATGATTCTTAAGTTTCTCTAAGAAATTGGATTATAAGAAATTAAAGTTAAATTGCATAACAAATTTACCTTAAGCATAATTTCATTTGCATAGGTTTTTTTACAAGAGATAAAATAAATTTCAGGGGTTTCACGTAACATCCTAACCTATGAAACCGGTTTAGAAAATTGATTTAACCTTAACGTCGAAAAATATTAATCATGTTTACTTATTAACAAAATAATTCACTTACCTTTACAAATAATCCGCTTGGTCCAGAAAATTGAAAACATCTTTGTGAAATTTAATAAATTTCTAAACGGATAACCTGCCGTCCACCAAAGTTTTACTGCGTTTTTGGCATTAAAGACTCCGGAATTCGCCGAATCGTTATTACGTGCAAGCATGATAACGTAATTCAAAACCTCGTTCGGAAAAAGTTATTTCTCTTCTTATTACGTTTTTTGGTTATTCAAGATAATATATAAATGCATTAAAAATAAGCAAAAATCGTATGAAAAGAAGTAAGTATGATTTCACTGGGAAACTATGTTTGGAAATAAAAAAGAAGTTGGTCAATGATTTCACAGTCACGGCAAGTCTGGGAACCGCAGAACCAAAAGTGGAAAACCATATAATTAAAATTAGTTTAATTTTTCCTTCATAATTGATAAAAAAAAACACCTAAAACACAAAAAAATTAGGTCCCGGAAGCTGGAAATACAACATTGTCATATTGATGTGGGCACTATGCTATAATTTAGTGCTTATTTAGTGCTAATTTATGCTGCAGAAAAAAAATGTTGTGCCCGGTAATTTTTCTCAAAAACATGTAGTAATGCTAGCTTCAGCTGAAGCCACATCTCCGGTATGTTTTTGCACAAAATTATCGGGCACAAAATATAGTTTTTGCAGAATATATTAGCACTTACTTAGCACTAAATTCCGGCGCAAAGCAGATCTTGATAACACTAACAGTTTCCGAATTTCACAACACCAGTCACCTGAAGCCAACTCTACTACACGTTGTTGGTAAAAAAAAGTGCCCGGATTTTTTGCAAGGCATAAATCCAGAGCACTTAATTAGCACTAAATTCCTGCGCAAAGCAGATCTTGATATCTCTAATAGTTTCCGAGTTTCACAACATCAGATTCACTTGAAGCTAGCATTACTACATGTTTTTGATCAAAATTACCGGGCTTAAAATTTAGTTTTTGCAGAATATATTAGCACTTAATTATCACTAAATTCCTACGCAAAGCAGATCTTGATACCACTAATAGTTTCCGAGTTTCACAACACCAATCACCTGAAGCCAGCATTACCACACGTTTTTAGTAAAAAAAAAAGTGCCCGAATTTTTTGCAAGGCATATATCCAGAGCACTTAATTAGCATTAAATTCCTGCGCAAAGCTGATCTTGATACCACTAATAGTTTCCGAGTTTCACAACACCAGTCACCTGAAGCCAGCATTACTACACGTTTTTGGTAAAAAAAAAAGTGCCCGGATTTTTTGCGAGGCATAAATCCAGAGCACATAATTAGCACTAAATTCCCGCGCAAAGCTGATCTTCATACCACTAACAGTTTCCGAGTTTCGCATACCGGAGTTGCGGCTTCAGCTGAAGCTAACATTACTACATGTTTTTGGCCAAAATTACCGGGCACAAAATTTTTTTTCTGCAGCATAAATTAGCACTAAATAAGCACTAAATTATGGCATAGCGCCCACGTCAATATGACAATGTTGTAATTCCAGCTTCCGGGACCTCAAAAAATTGGTCTTTCGCCTGTCAGATATTTACAAACTACCCACTTACGGCAGTTGTTTGTGGATATTTCTCAAGATATTTTTAACATTATGTTACTTCTATTATGCACCATTTTTGACACACGCTGAGTTTATTTACCAAGCGACTAACGCCCTAACCGATTCAGCTAACAGAGCACACGTTAGGATGTCTGTAATAAAAATGATTAGCACTTTTTAAGAACAAAACGATTATTTGAACAATGACTTTAGGGTCAAAATATCTCAAGTGTGCCAATTTTAAATTCGTTTTTATATCAAAATAACTCAAAGTTCTTGATAATTTTTTTCCAAAAGTGGATTACTCGCGAACAGTTCATCGAAATTTAATAATTGAGTTATGAAAATTTTTGTTACGAAGTCTATGCTAAAAATTTTTCGGCAGTAAAAAAACATTTTTTATTGTTTAAATAATAATTTGTTTCAAACAATTCAAAATTAATAATAACTTCACCGCCTGTGAAAGAATTCTTCCACGTTCCAATAGATTGTACAATCTCTTCCGAAAAAGATGATTTTTCAACAATATGGATCCATTATCAACTAAAAAAATCGATTTTCAGCAAGGAGTTGAATGGTTAAGTTTCAGTTATATTTTTTTAAATAATGTGGATCACCTTTCAGCCAAGAACTGAAATGATAAATGTTCATAAAAAAATGCATTTTTAATCAAGCGGTTCAACTTTCTATTAACGATAGTTATTTTTTGATCAAAAAGATAAATTTTCAACCAATAAGATTAATTTTCTACTAAAAAAGAATAAGGTGGTTTAATTTTCAATTAAGCATAGATAAATTTTCAACCAAATAAATGCATCTTCAACCAAAAATATTGTTTTTAAGAGAGTGGTTAAGTATTCAATGAAGTACACCAAACTCTCGCTTTCAGTCAAATGACGGGGGTTGCCTTCAAATAGCCTTGGACTGATTTCGGTGGGACATAAACGTAAACAGCGAGGGCCCCCCGATTCGTTTCCAATTGGTGTGTGCGTGTGTGTGAATAGATTTCCAAAATAAGATAATCGAAAGCATAGATAGGGCAACATGGGAGGACCGTATAAAAAACAAAGATATAGGGGGCGCCTGGGCAATGTTCGGGATATCCTTGTTAGATGTACGATCGAAGTATGTGGTACCGCAGTTGTAGGAAGAATGTCTGGTGATGCGTGGTGGAATGACGAAATTCAGGCTACCCAAAAAGCAAAAAGAGAAGCGTACAAGAGAACTTTGAACATCGCAGGTCTTAGCAATGAGGAAAGAAATAGACGTAGAAATGATTATAGACGCGAAAACA
>NC_046661.1:118354234-118355581 GCF_010883055.1 Belonocnema kinseyi | reverse complement strand
ATGAAAGGAAACAAAAGTACAGAAATTGTCACCATGAGAAAGAGAAGGGGGGGGGGGAATGTATATAATGCAGGCGGAATACTAGAGGTTTTCAGAGACTATTTTAGGGGACAATTCGGAGATGAAGCTATAGGACACCATAACTGCGATGTTGAACACGATGCGATGGAAAACTCAATTGAAAAAGTCTGTGTCAGTGAGGTTAGGGATATAATTAAGAACTTGAAAAACGGTAAGGCTGCCGGGGTAGACGGTATTAACGCTGAAATGCTTAAAACACGGTGGCGCGTGCATACCACATAGACTGTGCGAATTGATAAATTTATGTTTCGAGATGGGAGACGTCCCAGACGATTAAAAAAAAGCGATCATCGTACCAATATAGAATAGAAAGGGAGATAAAAGCGAGTGCAACAATTACAGAGAAATTAGCTTATTAAGCACCGTAAGTAAAATATATTCAAAAATACTTATTCGTAGGGTAATGAAAATAACAGAAGCAAAGGATCAAATATTTAGCTTAAGGCAAATAACAGAAAAAAGCTTGAGAGTAGGAAAAAAAGTTTTCTGTGCATTTGTTGACCTAGAAAAAGCTTTTGACAAGGTAGATAGAAGTAAACTTTGGAAAGTCCTGAAAGAGTATGGAGTCAATGGATGGATCCTACAAGCTATAAAAACAATATATCCAGGTAGCAAAGCGAGTGTAAGAGTGAATGGGAAACTGAGTGACTGTCTCGATATTATTCAAGGAGTTAGACAAGGATGCGTTATGTCTTCATGGTTATTTATATATTTATGGACTAGAATGTAAGAATGGCTTTCTTCGACGAAGAGGGTGTGGATCTCCAAACAGTAAGGGTACATGGGTTAGCGTTCGCAGATGATAAGGTTGTTATGGGAGAGTCTGTCGAAGACTTACAAAGAATGTTGAATAAACTAGATGCAAGCATGAAGAGCATGGGCCTCAAAATTAACGCAAATAAAACAAAAACTATGGTGTTCGAAGGAAAGAGTGAGAAAACACTATGCAATATTTTATTAAATGATGAGAGAATTGAACAAGTTGATAAGTTCGTATACCTTGGTAGCTTATTTACTAGGGACGGGAAGATAGATAAGGAATTAGATAGACGCATAAACGAAGGCAAGAAGATTATTTGTAGAGCAGGTCCCCTTATCATAAGTAAAAATATATCAAATAAAGCTAAAATGGCAATACATAATTCCATATTTGTACCGACTGTCCTTTACGGTAGCGAGACATGGACTTATCAAGAAAAAGATAAGAGTAAAATTAACGCAATTGACATGAGATTCATGCGCATAATATGCGGGAAAACCCTGATG
>NC_046661.1:118321505-118354134 GCF_010883055.1 Belonocnema kinseyi | reverse complement strand
GACCTTGGCCACTAATGGACCCAAGTGGGGAACCTTACATAACGACTTCGTGAGGTTCTTCGTTTGGGGTGATTGCTAGAGAGATTGATCAGCAACCTGGGTTGGAGCAGTGTTGCGGAACGAACGTGTTATTTACTTAACTAGCACGAGAATTCTGGGTCAATCTGAAAAATCTCTATCCCTTCCACACACTACTCCTTTATAATAATCATTTATTAAAATCCTTTATTTAATCCTTCATAATAATAATAATAATAATATATAATGTCGCAACCGCTCTCGCCCTACTCTCGCTGAGAAACTACGTGAGTCAGCAGTTCTGGGAAGGCTGAGAACGGGGTGACTGAAAGCGAGCTTTTGGCGTAGTTGAATTTTCAATAAAAACATGTGAATTTCCACAAAAAAATGAATAGTCAAGTTATCATTGAAAAGATTAGTTTTTAATAAAAAAAAAATAGTAATTTTCAACCAAGAAATTAGTTTCCCCAACAAAAAAATGAATTTTTAATAAAATGGTTTAATCTTCAAGAAAGTATAGTGAAGTTTTCAACCAAGAAGATTAATTTTCTACCAAAAAAGTATTTTTAAACAAATCGGTTCAAACAGTAAACGTAGTAGTTGAATTTTAAACCAAAGAAGATGAATTTTCAGTAGAAAAAATTTAGCAATTGGTATTTGGAATAATGGAGATTTTTAATTTAAATATCAATTGCTAAATTTTTTACAATTTTGGGAAGGGATTGTACGATCTATTGTCGCACACTTGAGATATTTTGACCCTTTATTTAATACATTTTGTGTCTATACATTTTTGAAGAGTTCAGTATAAACGTGTGTGAATACAATTCCCAAAGTGGTGATTTCGACAATAGTATTTTTTGATAGCCTTAGTAAGCAAAGATTTTTAAAAAACTCATTGGACATCTTAATTAATGCAATTGAACTAAAAATATAAATATTTAGTTTAAGATTCAACCTGATTATTATAAATAAATTATATACATAATTATACAGAAATATTTGTGTGCCCTGTGCTCAACCGCAGAAACAATTTGTTCTCAACTGAAAATTCTGAAACTTTTCTATAAGAATAATATTCATCAGGAAATGAGTTCATATTAACAATAAAATTAATGTTTTTATAACGAATTGTTTTGTAATTCGGGATTAAGCAGTTAAAAAGGTGATATTGTTCGTTTCAAAAAATGATTTTTACTACGAAATCATTATGTAAATAGGTACACCGTAATACTGTAATACAAAATTTAAAAACACTCATGTCAGTATATCAATTTTGTTCAAAAAAATTATATCTGACGGGTGTCAAATCCTAAAACGTCGAGGCGGAATAGGCTTTACCACCCGGCTACGGTTAACACTAAAGTCTCTTTCAACTCATTCTGTTAGAAGATTATATTATATAATATAGTTTGAATTTTTAATTATTCAATATAATTCTGCTGAAAGTATTGTTTTTAACATAAAAAATAAATTAAACTGTGGAAATAAGATACAAGTTATAAAAAATAATCAAATACTGAGAATGAATGACATCCTAGGAATAAGAATTGTAGTTTGTATCTAAAATCGGAGGGGTGGCAAAAATAGGTATCAAACTCGCCCAATTGACTGCGCCATAGATGACTCGGTCATTGTCAAGATCAAGCGTGACTTCTAGGTTCTGGCTCGTTGAGTGGGCGACTTCACTAGAAATGCTCTTGTCGGGTGCATATCGGCCCTTCTATAATTTATGCATACTTAATAACAATGCACTGTTGACGTTGAGTGTAACTTAAAGTTAACTTAACTTAACTGAGTTTCATGCTTGGTTGAGAATTTATTATTATCGTCGATGTCAAAATACATGTGGAAATTTGTTTTAGAATGTTTAATCTAATAAAATATAAAATTCAATAAAAAATAGAATTATAATGATAATGAAAAAGTTTAACAGAACTAAGTATTATCCCACTTTAAAAGAAAATGTTATAAATATTTTAAAAGGTTTTTTATACGAATTTTTTGTATTACCTGAAGGTTCTGCATTATATGTCTGATACAGTAATTGATCATTAAATCCATGTCATATTTTCCAAATCCCTATCTGATCGAAACTTCAGTAAAATGAAGTGGATTTTGTTCTGTATGAATTAACGGGACTGGAAAAGCTTGATTCTTTGGGCACGTGTAGACACTGCCTCAAATAATTTGAAAATATATATTTTTAGATCATCTATTAGTTTTTGCACTATTAGTTTTGCAATGATTTTAGGACAAACTAATTTCTTTAAAAGTTTCGAAGACAACTTTTTAATTTTTCAATTTTGAGCTCGTTAAGTGGTTATAACAAACGACGATTATTATTGACGATATTTTTCTCGAAAGGAAATGACTTTTTCGAATTCTTTTCCATAGATCTATAGAGGTCTATCAACTTTAAAAAATGCTTTCTCATTTAAACAAAAAAGCTAAAAAAATCGTAATAATTTGAATTTTCAGAACGTTTTCTGCTCTAATGAAATTTATTGAAAATCATTAATTAATTTATATTTACCATTGATGAACTTCAAACTTTTTTGTCCAAAATTTTCATATTCAAACGTTTTAATTTTTAATTGCTTGAGTTTTAAAAGTGCATTTTAAAATTCTTGCAATTGAAAATGTACGTCTAAAAATGAAGTAGTAAAACGGAACATTTTTAAAATAAAAGATTTATGAATTACTTTATGTAAACTGAATGATTTCATAACTGAAAAAGTAAGTAATTAAACTTAAAATAAAAAAACTTGAAATTGTACTTATTTTAAATTGCATTATATCACGTGATATACAATTTCTAATATTTTAACTGATAGGATACATTTTTCTTCCAAACATTTGTAAATTCACGGTCATTTCCCGATTTTTCGGTCTAGCGGACACCCTGTTATTAGCTAGAAACTTTGAAATAAGGTAAATACACATCATCACGAAAGGATTTCTTTATAACTCATTTTTCCGACTATGAAAAAAAAACAATTAATAAAACTATACCGGTACAAAGTTACGTGTTTTGCGGGATAAAAAAAATGTTACGTTTTTCTATTTTCATATACTGATAATCATAAAATATTTGACATGTCTAAATCATGGGTGATGTGTGAAGTTAGTTTAACGCCGTTCGCCAGTTTTTCCGACTGAATATTATTTTTTGTCCTAAATGATTTAAGCAACAAAGAATTCCAGAAAAAATTGTACATGCTCTATATGGGCGTCCCTTTGCTATGAACCTTCGCATACATCCTATATGGCCTGTTTTTTATAATTCTGAACTCGTTCAACATTTATAAAACTTAGAAGCCAAACGATATACAAGAGATTTAAATTTCAAGTTGAGAAAGAACTTTGTAAGTGGTGCGACGCTTCTCCAAAAACGAAAATATTGATACGTAGAGTTGCATAACTTTTTATTTTTTTAATAAAAAAACAAAACAAGAACTAATCTCGTCACGGGAATATTTTTGTTTCGGATCAATAATCTCTAACATTTAATCTAGAGTTATTGCGTGTACGCTAACATAATTTTTTGAGGTATATAACAATTTAACCATCTATGATAATCGATTAGACTAATTGGTCGTGGATTTAACCGAGGAAGCAGCTCCTACTTATATGGCTTGCAAATTTAAATTGGATAACTTAAAAAATAACAGCGATTATTAACTTCTTAATTTATTAATGATCGTTTTAATCTTGACAATGGCCCAAGTTATCCCTAAGGCCAGGAACATCACAAAATGCCTATTTAAAAAATTGCTTTTTGTATTTTTGCAACAATATTTATAAATTTTTTTTTCATCTTCATCCACGACAAAATCATTCGAGTGAAAATAACTGTTGCATACAGTTTCTTCATTAGGACGGCAGATTACACTTTTCGTTGCTGAAAGATTCTGTGAAATGAAATGTAGAACCTGCCTGATTGGAATTGGAAACGTTCAAAATATTTATCTCAAATATTTAAGAATTTTTTCTTCACAGAAAAAAGTGGGGTCCGGTAATTCTGTGGCTCAAGTAAAAGTTGGCATTCTTGAGAACATAGACTCTAAAGGAACTCTTTTTCAGGGTTCCTTTTTAGTTCGTTGATATCCGATAGATGGCCATTGGCGGGTAACGACGTTTTCAACTGCGCATGTACTGAAAAGCGCGGGTCTGTTTGAAAACGGTAAATACTATAAATAATGAAACGGATAAATATTAGCAAACGTTCCTCATTCCTTTTTAAGGCAAATTAAATTAAATGGTAGAAATAACTAACTTCTTTAAAAATTATAACCTTAAAAAATGTTACGTTTAATCAGCCCTGTGCATCTCTGCATATTTCAGATTTTAACTTGACCCCGCAACTGTCCTAAGTTGATTAGATCCTCATATCTCCAGCATGGCACTAGTTGTCCCATCACTCCCTGTTTTTACATTGAAAGCAATGGGACTAAATGACTTTTTAAATTTTTTAGTAAACAAAATGTTATTTGCATGAAAAAAAAATTCTTGAAATTTAGACAATGTTACTCATTTAACTTTTCAAAATAGTTTTTCAATCATTTTCTATGAATACTGAAGACAAAATATGATTTATATGGTCGTATAATAATCCTGGTAAAGTGGAATATGTCTTAGATTTGAATTTAAATGAGAAGTAAAATATGATTCTTAAAGTTTATTTTCGAAAACAAATTAACAATATTATTAATCGAATGTAAAAAAAAATCCTGGAGAAAAATTTGGAACTAACGATGTTGAATACTCTCGCTTATGAATATATAATGGATATAATGTATTTCTAATTGAATTTAAGTAAATTTAAATTTGAAACAATTTTCTTTAATAATCAGCGAAAAATAAAAAATAAAATTTCTTTAATTTGCTTTCTTTTATCATTATATCCTTTTAAGTATTTAAAACTAAGGTGTTAAAACATCGATTGTATTTACATGGGGACGTTTTATAAAATTATAATTTATATTTGTTCCTCAGAAAAGTAGTTTTGTTTCAAATTCATATTATTGAATAAACTATTTTTAATGTTTCTTTTACATATTTTTGTTATATTTTCATGAATAAAAATTTAATTTAATTTCAATTATTTTTTTCTCATTATATTCTATAGTGTAAGCACTCGCTAAACCCTCAAATATTAAGTTTGAACTTGTATACTATTAAAACTTTTTTCAAAAAACTATTTGCATAATTTATTGATATAAATATTACTTACTGCGTTTCCAGATGTAAAAAGGATTATATTTAACTTCTTATTCAAATTCAAATATAATATTCCACTTTACCAAGTTTATTGGGTGACGTGTTAATTCACGTTTTCCATTAGCATTTATATACATCGTTTCGAAAATTGTTTTGAAATATAAAATGTGTAACATTTTATCATTTCAATATTTTTTTTTACGAAAATAACATTTTTTTATTAAAAAATAAAAAAAGTGATTCGAAAGAAGAAGAAAAAGTTAAATCAAATTTTTCTTCGGGATTTTTTTTACATTCGATTAATAATATTTGTTAATTTTTTTCGAAATTAAACTTAAGAATCGCATTTTACTTTTCATTGAAATTCAAATCTGAGATATATTCCACTTCGTCAGAATTATTATACGACCATATAAATCATATGTTGCCTTCAGTATTCATAGAAAATGATTGAAAAACTATTTTGAAATGTAAAATGAGTAACATTGTCTTAATTTCAAGATTTTTTTGCATGTAAATAACTTTTCGTTTACTAAAAAATTAAAAAAGTGATTTAGCCCCATTGCTTTCTATTTAAAAACAGGGAGTGCTGGGACAACTAGCGCCGCGCTGAAGATATTAGGAACTAATCAACTTAGGTCACTAAGGAATCGCCATTTTGTTTTCAGATGCACAAGGCTGGTTTTATGTGCACTTTCTTCCTTTCAAGAATGACTAATGTCTATAATTTTAGTTTCTTTATTTAATTTTTACAAGTGCAGTATTATTCAATCCGAATTATAAAGTAAAATGCTGCCGTGATTTGAGAAAACCCTGTTAATTGCAAAAAATCGAAAAATGAGTTTTTTATATCGTTGGAATCGTGAAGAAAAGATGCACCGGATTATTTAAATAATTTTCGCATATTGGTAATAACTTTAAAAATAATTATTGCTAAATTTTGGGAAAAACGCCGTTAACTGCCACATTTGGCGAGTCGTGATTTGGAAGAGAGTCGTAACTGACCGTTACCGGCAGGTTCAAATCATGTACAACTGTGTACGTCAAAGCAAAATTCGAGAAAAAGCCACAACGGGCAGTTGCGGACTTTACTAAATTATCGGGCGGTGATCTCGAGCCTTCGTGATTTCGAAGATGTTCGTACGCGCTTGCAGCGTTGTCCGGAATCTTCGAACCCCGAGAAAAAAGGTGTGTAATTCGACAAACGCCGTAACTGCATTTATTTTGAACTGCGAAATTCTTTTGCCGTGAACGGCGTTTTCTCAAATCACGACGGGCCTGAGGTCCGTGATTCGAAGAAAGCCGAAACTGCCTGTTACGGCGTTTTCTGAATTTCCGCATCCCAATCAACACCGTAAACTGCAATTTAGATCATTAATTAATATTTTTAACCATTTTTGTGCAAAAATGAAAAGTGTATATGCAACTTAATCGAGAACAACAAAAAAAAAACTACAGAAAATAAATTAGAATCCGCGGTATACGCGAATTCTAATTTTCGAACAGTTTTCGTCGATGTTCTCTGCTTCGTTCATTTTGCTGTTCACGGTGTTTTCTCAAATCACGGCACAATGTGCATCATTAACTCGTAAAATCTTCGAGCAGAAGTGACAAAAATGCTGTATTATTTGAATTCATACTTTAGGTTCCTTTAGAAACCATTTATCATTTGGCTTCCTTTCCAGCTAGAAAGGTTCCTTTTTGTCGCAGCTTCATTGGAACCAAAAATCGATTCTGATAGAAACCCTAGATTTTTTGGGTCATGTTTGTCGACTAAGGTAGTGATATAGATTCTGATCGATGAAATAATTTTGTTTTTGGATTGGTAGAACACTACCATTCCATAAACAAGAGGATTGAATATTTAAGATTTCCTATATTTATTTTCCTCCTTAATTTATTTGTTTCCAGCCACTCAAAATCTTCTGACAGTCTAAAGTTGAACATTTTTTCGCGGAATAACAAAAAAACACAAGTAAAATGCCTTGAGGCGCTACTGCCAAGTTCGAGTTGAGCATTGATTGTCATTCATCTTTTTTCTTCCCTTTCAACTATGCCTTCTTCACTTTACCGGGGTCCTTAACTTGGCAAGTTAGTCTAGACTTGAGACGCCGAAATCAAAGTTTAGCCGAGCGAAATCATGGAAATCGCTGGGCGAAAATCGAACTCCCCCTTTGTTGGTTTGTTTTTAATGAAGTAGGATGTGCAAAAATCTGCAAAATAATTTAAAACTATTTTTAATCTAAAATTTGTTGTAATATTTCTAACACACATACAATATATTGAATAAAAATCAATACTCTGATTAGTATGTATGTTAGGGGGCTTCCTTAAATCATATGTAAGGTTCATGAGGGATGTCCAGCCTAGCGCTACACAATGGCCAAAAATTACAGGGGAATAGTCGGAAAACCCTAAAGCATTGTGGGTGGGGGGGGGGGCTTCGTTGTTTTATAGAGGTCATGGTTACGTGTACCGAAATTTCAGTACGAATAATACCCGGTTTTTATTTTCTTAAAAGCTGAAAAATGCAGAAGTTCATAGTCTTGTGGAATTTAATTTCTGCACATTTTTTAATGGGGAATTTTTTTATTGGATGGCAGAAAATTTCCCACATAGTTGAGAATTTATAATTCTGATTAAATTTATTAAAGGGCAAATAATTAATCATTTTAATTGAAAAGCTACAAATTAAGAATTTCATTTAAAATTCTCAGAATTTAACAAAGTTAAACTCAGTGGATTTATGCTGCCATGAATGATTTCAAAATTCAAAAATATTGGTAGAAAATTTTGAAAAAGTTAATTTATTTTAGGTCTGTACCTGATTATTATTAAAAATAAAAATTCTGCTAAATATAGAAAAATATCAATCGTTTACGTATGTTTAATGCTTACACTTTAACTACATTTTTTCAAATATCGTAAATACTATAACTTAAATCGAAAACCGTAATTGAAACGCCTGATGAATTACAGCCATAAATTGTAACTGCAATTTTTTTCAATTTATTTTTAAGGAATGTTCTCAAAGCACCTACGGCTTTGTCGATTAAATTCTCATCACGAAACACGCGCCCGACAATTTGTGTCCAATTGAAAAACTTCATGAAGATAATTTGTAAATTCTGTTAAAATCTACTAAAAACAACGCTTTAAACTTATGGATCTCTTAAAAACCAAAATCAAATATTTTTAAAAATGATCCAACTTTGGGAACTACAAATTTAATGATAATAGTTTCGAGAAACATATATTTTATATCTAGTAGAAATTAGGATTGATATTTCTTAATGTATTAAGAACATTTTTTCTCCTTTTTTTGAAAATTTTCAAAATGTTGAAAGACATATAACTTTTTGAATTTTTGTTGAATTTAAAAATGACGTTAGGATATACTGTAAGTCTTTTTGACGTGTACCAGAAAATTAAAAAAAATATCTAAATCGCAAAAAAAATGTATTCAAATTTTGAAATCGCTCCAACTTTTTGAATTTTTGTCTAATCGAAAAATTTAACTGAGATAGTTTCTAAATATATTTGATATCTAGTGAGGAATTCAAATGAAATTTTCTAATCTTTTAGAAAAATATTTGTTTCTATTTTTCTAAACATTTTCAAATATTTGAAAAAAAAATTTAAATTTTTATAATGCTCTAAGTTTTTTATTTTGGTTGGAAATATCTGCTTAACGAACTTAACCTTCATTTTGGGAACTTTAAGAAGTATATCAAGGGCTGACTCAATTGGACAAATCCTTCAAAAGTTAGCGAGACTACAACATTGAGGTAACCATACATACAGACAGACAGGCACCGATAAAATGTTATCATTTTCGGATTCTGTGAGTGCCGAAACGTAAGGATCCGTTAAAAACCAGAGATCGAAAATTTGGACGATTATCTTACACTTTCATGAATGAAAATGTAAAAAAACTTTTATTGGGTCCTGCTCGGTGAAACAATGACTTCTTTCATCTTGTGAAATTTCATCAAACTATTAACCTTTTCGAAAAAAAATCAAAAACCAAATCTAAAAAAATAAACTCTAGTTATACTCAAATTTTCCAATATCGAAATACGAAGTGTCTATAGACACACTGAAAATATTTGGTCTACTCTCATTGAATTCTGGTAAACCTAGCTTGCCCTTTTCAATTTCTCTGGGTTCAGTGAAAATATTTGTTCTGCTCACCAAATTTCGATAAACATATAGACACATCGTTTGAAAAACCTAGAATTGTATTGACTTACCTTCAACGTAACGAATAATTTCATCAGAATTTCCCTTTTTAAAAATAATATATATAAATTTCTTAAGTTTTCCAAATTTGACAAATGCACAGATTGTGGTCGTTCGTGCGTTCTATTTAACTTAAATAGGCTTTTTTGTGAGAAAACTGTTAGATTGAAATGAGTTTGGCCAAAAAAAGAATAATGTCAGCAATGTAGGAATTGGTTACGTATAACATGGTCTTGAGCAACTCAAAATCAAGTAGGTGGATTGGAGTCGTTTATGTATATATTTTTTTAAATTGACTAAAATGGCCAAGATTGATTTCAAATAGATTCTTGAAATACGTTTTTTCCTCTTCAAAATTACATGTGTAAAGTTTCCTGTGCGAACTTTGTGTGGGGTCCTTGGCTGATTCTTCGCTTCCTGTTCTGAAACTGAAATAAGTACCTTTTTTTAATAGAAACTTATTTCTTAAGCGTTTTTTTGTGCAAAATGTTTATCTCGGAAGAATTTTGGGTCTCGAAGAACACCAGAGAAGCGATGTCGTTCTGCAGGTTGAGAGTATTGATCCAGAATGCCGGCGGCCGCCCGCCTAGAATTCTCTCCGTTCTCCTTTCTCCCTCTCTTTCTCTCGCTCTCCCCCCTCTCTCTTTTCTCTTCTCTCGCTCTCGTTTACGTTTAATACCCAATTTTTAACCGCTGTTCCTCCTCGCATCCTTCTCTTATCTCGTTTTACCTCCCACTCTCTAATTCGGAAATTCTAAAATCTTCATCCAGCCATTGCATTGCTTCGTTTTTTACGTCTATCTCCTTCTGATTCCACCAAATTAAATCACAACTCGATCTACTTAAATATAGGTAAACGAAATCGATATAAACAATTACCCTCTAGTCATTGCACAAATCTAGGTGAAAGATGAACGAGAACGTTTAAAGAAATAATATCGTTTGTGTCTATGCATTTTTGTATTATATCTTTTTATTAATTAGTTTTTTTTTGTAATTGAGTTCAACTCAATTAAGGTCAGAATAATTGTGATTGCGTTTATGCTATTTTTGCTCCAAAGGTTCCGAAGAAGAGTATTTTCATTATTGTACAAATTTTACATTTAAATTCAAATAATCTAAACATCAAAAAATATATAAATGAAATTGATTCAATTTTAAGAATTATTGTTAAGTCTATTAAAAATAGTTATTTTAGTGATTTTTTTCGACGAACTTCTTCTTTGGCATCTGTCATATGTGTGTAATGTTCTCTGTAAGGCTGTGCTTAGTCCCGAAAAATCTAGGGAGTTGGAAAAGAAGATAAACTAGTCCCGAAAGTGCGGGACGACTAGCGAAACATATGAAAATTATTCGATTTCTCATTCGGAATTTCGGAACGACGAGATGCTTGCTTTTTCAAATAATTTTGTATACACTTTTATTCAATAACATTGATAACATATTAATTACTCATTGATACTTAATTAAGAAATAATTATTGATCATTAATGTTAATTAAAAATTAAATTAATAATAACTATTCAAAAAGTGTATTATTCACGTAATATCTAAAAACAAATTTCTAATTATTTTCTTATAGGAAACACCACTCTTTACTTTCTTTTAACATAAAATGACTGATTTACTTGTCACTGAGAAAATGACTGGAAAACAAGTTACTTTTTTGACTGAGAATCAGTAATTTTGAGTGAATGATTAAATCAATCACTAATATTAACAGATTCATAATTAAAAAACGACTGATTTGTAAGTCAAAACATAGCCAGTTAGTCTTACGAAAAATTCCGTAATAGTAGACAGTCCGAAAAATACTTTTGTTCTAAAATGAATAGGCTTTTAAATATTTTTCAAATGATTTTTAATATTTTATAAATTTTGTTATATTTTTGATGTTTATATTATCTTGACATAATAACGCAGACAATCTTTTCAAGTTCTCTCTCGTAACTTGTAGAGAGTAAGCAATAATCACGCAACGGGATGAGTTTATTCGTAAATTCCTAATAGAAGACGACGAAATTGAATTTTATCCGAAGGTTATAATTTCTTCGCGGATCTACCACCTCGAGAGCTACTTAAACATTTTTTTCAACCCTCCCTCTTTTTAAAAATATTTTTTCATCTTTTTCTCTTCGTTTCTTTCCTCTTATTTACTTACTCGTATCGCTAGAGAAGGGAAATAATAATTTCTATTATATTAATTATCCTTTAATTTAAATGTTCTTAATTATATTCAAGGATAATTGTATTAGTATATTTTTTTTCTTTTTTTAACTGTTTGTGTTTTTTTTTATTTCACGTATTTTGATAGAGCTCACACCTATTTTGCGTGTTTATTGAATAACACCTTAAATAACACATTTTAAAGTCCCCTAATCTTTTGAAAGATTGCTTGAGTGGATATTGAAACGGAAAAAGGAGCGTGAAATGACAGCGTGACCATGGCAAGTCTAATACTCGAAAATAGAAAAAAAACTAGTTTTCAGGTTTCATAGCGCAATATGGTTAGATTGTTCAATTGTCATTTTAACGGTCCGAAGTTCTACAACTCCTTCATCCTCCCCTTACTCAAACCATTCTCCCCTAGAATCTTTACCACACTCTCTTGTCAGTTTCTTTTATCTTTCATTCCTCTCCCACATCCTTCCCATATAGGCTTCCATGTTTTCTTCTCCCATTCACATATTTTGCACTTTCTGTTATCTTTCTTTTTTTAATATGTCCTTTTTTAAATACTTTGTCACTCATTTTTTAATCATCTTATATCATTTATTATATTTTTATTTCGCGACCATCCCCTATCTTTCTACTAATTTTCTTTTCCTGACCCTTTTCTCTATCTCTTCATAGCTTACGCCATTCCCCTCTACTATATCTCTAGCACTAAAGAACTCCTTCCTTTCTGCTTCCCATCTTCTTTATTCTGTCGCCCTCCCTCTCATTTTTTCTACCTCTTTCAAACACTTTTTCGCGAACTCCCCTTCCTTAGCTTTGTCTCAAACTGCCATGCCCTCTTTCCTGCTCTATTACTTAATTTATACCTTTGCGCTTCTCCTTTCACCATGGATCCAGACTTCCTCCAGTCTAGTCTACCTGTAGCGCCACCTTTTCTTTCATCCCCATATCTCCGCACCATAACCTATAACCGAAAATACCAGCGTATCAAATAACCGCATTCTTCTTATGCAGTCTTTTTGACCTCCTTTTTCCTATTCCCCATGTCTGCTTTATTACCCCTGTCCAAATATATAAAAATTCTAAACTTCTTTACTTCTAACTAATCTCCCTTCCACCTCCCGTTCTATTCTTCCTTTCTTCTCCTTCCTTTTTTAAGCCTTATTATATTTGTCATTTCCACGTTTAAATTCAACTTTCTCCCATATAAGTATTTTTCCAATCAATCCTATAATTAAGAGCGCGTATGCCAGTTAATATATTTTTTCTTCTTCCATCATAACTCCTCCCAAGCATTTTTTTTCATTTCTTTTTCTGAGTGAGATTAATATATTAAGGGCATATAATACTTCGTCGTGCGGTCAATCGGGCACAGTTCCCCTGGCTTTTATTTACACAAAAATGAAAATTGTTTAAAACTGAATTCGGAGATGCTATAAAATATCATAAAGGACGTCCCCGGACTCTTTTTTGAGGAATAATAACAAAAAAATGTTATTGTGCTCAATAACAATTTTGTGCATGTGCACTATTTTGATGTTAGGATCGTTTTTCAGCTCTGTCATTTCGATAATGTAGGTCTGTCGTAATGATGCTGCCGGTAGCACTCAAGAATAATTATGGTAGAGAATTGTAACACATATAACCTCGAAATACACGCAATCAAAATTAGCAAAATTAATTATTTTTTAATTAGCCCACGAAAAAAAATGTGCGGGGCGTCTATTAGCATGTTCGCTATCATTCCCCAGAGTTTGAAAACAAAATATTTGTTATTGTAAGAAAAAAAGCAGAGGAAATCTTACACTGATAAAATCGATATTAATTCCTAAGCGCCACACGAATTAATCAAATTTAGGTAAATAAAATTTTTGACTTAATCCACAAAAAAAGGGTATGGGGACGTCGCTAGCATGTTCGCTATAATTTCCCAAATTTGTAATGCAAAATATTTATTATTCTAGTAAAAAAGCCGAAGGGACCTAAAATTGGTAAAATCGATGATTTTCTAAGGGGCTCACCATAACTTTTTCTGTCTCGACTCGGTCCAGTAAGTCAAACGCCGCGCCCTTGAAATCCGCGCACATTTCTATCATTGCCCCTTTCTCGCTTTTCATCCTTTTATTTATCAAATAATTCAGAGGAGATATGCTGTGCATCATCCCCACTTCTTTTCTAAACCCTGCCTGATTCAATGGCTCTCCACACTCTATCTCTATTGCACATTATCACTGCTTATTCTTTTAGTGTTCTGCTCCCCCTGTATTTCCATCACTTTCCGTACAATATTTTCCTTCTTTCCTAATTTTCCTGTAAACCCCTCTTAGCAAATCCATAAAATAATTTTTCCATTCTGCCACGTCAGCATCCTGGTTTACTCTTTGTTCTTTTTATCTCTATATTTACTACCTTCCAAATCTCTTTTTCCGTCCTAACCTTCTCCACCTCTTCCTTAAACCTTTTATTTTCCTTTTTCTTTTGATCACACAACTCAGTATACTCATTTTTTTCTCCTATATTCTTCTCCACTACTTTTCCCTTTTTTCTGTTTTCGTAATTCCTCACTCGTTCAAAAAGCCTGTATTAAATATAATACAAATGCATATGAAATCATTTGCATAAACGGTAGTTGAAATTTAATATACATTTTATATTAAGTTTAATATACAGGTCGGAATAGCAGCGTGCTTGAAAACTCAAAGTATTTTCATTGCTTTAAATCTTGTCCAATATTCGCAATCAAAGTAGTAACTCAGAATTCGTCGACTGAATTGCTTCTAATGATTAAAGTGCAACGTATGTGTGGAACTTTTTCCAAAATTTATCTTGAATGGTAGAAATTTAATGTGATTACAATTGAATATAGGTTAGGTGTGTTTTTTATTTGTGTAATTAAATATTTTGATTTGAAGTCAAATTTTATTTTTGGATAACTGGAAGAAGGTAGCATATTTTATTATTAAAAATCGAAAAATACTGCTAAACTTATTTTGATTTTGTTTAAAATAAAATTGTCTGAGTGATTATCGCGAATGTAAATGAAAATACTTTCTAAACTTTTAAATTCCTCTACTCACCTTTTTAAACCATATTAAATCCATTGAAATGGTACAAAATCCCTTAAAATAACTAAAAATCTCTTGGACTCATAAAAAGTATTTTAAAGTCTCTAAAATCTCTTGAAAATTCTTTTGCTTTTTTTAATTCTTCTCAAATATTTTAAACTTCCTTAAAATCACTTGAAATATTTTGAAATTCATTTATAAAATTTTTTCTCTTCATTAAAAAGAATTTTTAAATCCCTTTATGCCGATCTCTGGGCCGACGTTGGCCCAGAGTTGGGCCGGTAGTCGGCGTTACTCGTTAACGAAAGATGTCCCATAGTTGCCCCGATGGTTGATCCATGTTTGGGCCATTGTTAGGCCAATAGTCGGCCTAACTTCTTCAGAACTTTAAATCCTTTTATGCCGATCTCCGAGCCGACTTTGGCCCAGAGTTGGGCCGGTAGTCTGCGCTTCACGTTAACAAAAGACGACATTAGTAGCCCCGATGGTTGGTCCATGTTTGGACCATTATTGGTCCAGTAGTCGGCTTAACTTCTCTAGAACTTTGTCAATCCCTTCATGCCGATTTCTAGGCCGACTTTGGCTCAGAGTTAGGTCAGTAGTCGGATTCACTCGTTAACGAAAGATTTTCCATAGTTGCCCTGATGGTTGGTCCATGTTCGGATCCAAGTTGGGCCAACGGTCGGTCCCACGTTCTCTGAAAACATTGGATGTTTAGGTTGGGCCGACAAAAGTATCTTATAAATATAAAAGGTGGCCCAACCTTGGCTGCCGATTTAAGGCGGGTCAAAGTGGGCCCCCGACTTTGGGCCAACGCACCTGCTCGGGTGCCGACCTGAATTCGCACCTGGTTAGTAATTTTTTTTTTTACAAATTATTCAAACAAATGTAAATAAAAGTTCAACCCTTGATTATGGTATGTTATATTCAGTTATGGGACATTTTCATAATTTGTATGAAAGGTAATTTTTGGGCGATACGAGTTCATTTGGGAAAATTTGATTTTGTGATTTTAGAGAGCTTTCAATAAGCCCTTAAAAATAGTTGTGTTAAGGGTAACTTTTGAGTGGCAGTGGTGGTGGAATAGGTAGATTTTGGGAGATTTTTTTTTCTTCGAAAAAACCTCACCTTAACATACTTTGATTAAAGGTAGAATTACATATATTGTTTCATTTTATTTTACTACGTAAAGGAAAAATAAGAGAGAAAAATTAAATAAAACCATCTTCTATTGCAGCTGCACTGGCTCTTGTTTAATTTGTTATTGGCTCAGGGGACAAGTGTCAAGATTGCGGGAGAGAATTGAAGCGTTCGCTATAATACTCTATCATCCGACAACAGATTGGCATATTCTGTACATTCATTTCATATTTGTTATGATGAATAAAAATCTACATATAACATCACAACCTTTTTTGAATGGAATTACTTAATTGAAAAAACAAGTATAAAAATTAAATTCTTTGATTCATCTTTAGGTAAGTACTTTAATTCTGAAGACTTTACATTTTTTATCCTTCGCAGTTTTATTCTTGAAAATTCGAACATTTAAGAATTAATCACATATACTAATAAAAATTTTCCCACAATTAAGGTAAATGTGCCAGTCTTCGTCAATGCATGGGTTGTCGGCAGATATTTTTTCCTAAACGCTATTGCCGATCACTCACATATCGAAGTGCCTATAGCTGAAGCAGCCAGATTTCTGACGTACCGATAACCCATGCATTCTCGTATTTATAACTTCGAACTTCTTATAATATTCGTTCTAATAGGATATGTTACAAGTAATAAGTAACTACCTTTCTAACGGTACGCTTTATTCGATAAAACCCATTTCTTAAGCTTTAAATATGTTTCATATAGTTTTTTAAGCATCTGAAATTTGCCTTAAGCTTCCGATAAGTGGCACACTTACCTTAATAATGACATAAATGGAGAATTTCCAAAATGATTGCTGTATGCATATTTAAATCATTATTTGTATCGTTACTAATTATTTTAAGGGCATGTGACACAGATAAATACCTATATTACCGGCCTCACTTTATCAGTTCACTGAATGTTTTTTTTGAACCTAAGAACTTTTTTTGTAAATAAAATATCGAGCTGATACTTTGGAAAATGTATTAGAGTGATAAAGTACGTTTAGGTACAGCATTTTGGAAGGAATTTCACTGAAAATTATTTCATCTTTTTTCTTAACCTCGACATTTTTTGAACGTTCGAACTTTTTTTATACATAAAATATCGGTCTCAAACTTTGCAAAATGCTAGAGCCGAAGAACACTACGTTTAAGTACAAAGCTTAATAATATAAAATGTAAAAAAAAACATTTCAACTATCAATCCCATCGGCATCAGCCGGTAACGTTGTACACGAAAAGACGAACCCTCTCTAGAGCCTCGTCTAGTGGCCGCCAGGGTTCGTATTTTCGTGTACAACGTTACCGGCTGATGCCGATGGGATTGATAGTTGAAATATTTGTTTTTACAACTTTTATTAATAAGCTTTGTACTTAAACGTAGTTTTCTTTGGGCTCTTGCATTTTTCAAAGTTTAAAACTGATGTTTCATATATAAAAAAAGTTCGAACGTTCCAAAAATGTCGAGGTTCAAAAAAAAGGTGAAATAATTTTCAGCTGTGTCACATGCCCTTAATATATAAAAACTTTCTTCTAATCAGGATTTCTACCAACCGGAAAAGAGCAGGGTATTAAAATGAAACCGAGAATTAACTGGGATAACAAATTCGAGCCGCGTATCACATTTAAATTTTTGGAAAATCTGATCGTATTGTTTTCTAAAGCCTTATTGGCTGCAACACTGTGTGAATATGACTTTTAGTCGTATATATAGATTTTTCTAAAAACTTCTGGAAGAATGTAAAATGATTTTTTATTTTTAAAAATTTAATTTAAAGGAGTTAAAAGAAATTTAAAATAAAATGCGAATTTTTTAACATTTGGAACAAAATTTAGAAGCGTTTTAAGAAGTTTGAGAAGTTTAAAGAGAATACAAGAAGTTACTTAAATTCATGGGAAAATTTCAAATGATTTCAAAATACTTTAAATGATTTCATAAAATTTCGAATAACAGTATACAAGATTTATTTTAATATTATGTGAATTTTACATGATCTATGTTATAAATACACCAAACTCTCGCTTTCAGCCACCCCATTCTTAGCCTTCCTAGAACTGCTGGCCCAGTCAGTCGGCCCTCACTGTTTACGTTTCGACCCTCCCGAAATCAGTCCAAGGTTATTCGAAGGCAACCACCGACACTGGACTGAACGCGAGAGTTTGGTGTACATGTCATTATAAATAAACTATCATAATTAAAGATGAAAAATAGTTTTTAGAATACAATAAATAATTAAACAAAGATATTTTTATAATAAATAGCAACTATAATGTTGACTAAATCTGCGCAGATTTACGCGACATCACGCATTACAAAAATATAATTTTATTTAATTATAATAAGATATCACATTACATAAAATGACATAAAGCAAAACCTTGTATCTTAAATGCTTTTTAATCGTGGTTCTAGTAAGAGGTAATTTGATATTTAAATTCGAAACGTTATCTTATAAAATCCTGTGTTGATTGCAATGAAAGAATAAGGTTTTGCTTCATTTTTATTTAACTTAAACACTTGTAATTTAACGATCCATATACTTTTTCAGCTTCTTTTTGCTTATCTTCTATTGTCTTGTTTTGCCTTTTCGTTTGCTTTCAATGTGAATCTTAATACAATTTCACTTGATATCCTTATAATTTTTTCTCTTTCAGTTATCGTACGGGTCTTCCTTTTCTTTGAATTATTCCTTGTTTAAAATTCTATTATCTGACTGACTACATTCTTCTTCCTTCGACCTATTTTCTACTGTCTCCACGTGTTTGGTGTCTTCCTCTCAATCTGTTATTATAGTTATTTGGGAACAGCTCGAGTTGTTTTAACCGAATAATTATTGATCCACCGAATTGCTCTCACTTTGGAGCAAATTCGGTAATTCCTCAATAACGAATTGTATCCTTGTAGTGAAGTGATAATAAAATCACTAACGACTAATCAGTGAATTCGACTGATTGTTACGTATGGTTTCAGCGCTTTTGTGATTTGTTTTAGTTGAACACTTCTGATTAAAACTTTGAGCAATAACTTAGTAAAATTAAATTATTAGGTTGTCATATTTTACTAAAAAATTAGGCAAATCTTCTGCTGAAATATTTAATTAACGAACGTTCAATATTCTCTCAAATACGAATTTCAGATATTTTAGTGTAGAATATTTTGAACTGAAAGATAAACTAATTGAACTTCAATGAATTTAAGATAAATTCAAATGAATTGGGTTTTATTTGAAGCGAGTTTTACTCAATTTATGACAAATTCTGTTAAATTTATCTTTTCTTTTTTAAAAATTAACGAAGAAAAGTGGATTATTAAGGTCCGTTAAGCTGGCAGGACCACATTGCAAAAATGAACTGAAAACCTATAGGGAATTTAGGGCTCATTTAGGGCCATTTAATGCCCCATTGCCAAATTTAATGCTCTTTATTTAAACAAAAAAACCGGTGGTCATGCTAGCATAACGTTAAGCTAGCAGGACCACACAGAGAAAGAAACGACTTAGGCATGATTTCTTTCCACAATAATTTAGGGCTCATTTAGGGCTCACTTAATGCCCTATTGTCAAATTTAATGCTCCGCAATTTTTCGAAAAAACCTGTGGTCATGCTATCTTAACGTTAAGCTAGCAGAACCACAAAGAGAAAAAAACGACTTAGGCATTATTTGTTTCCACAATAATTTAGGGCTCACTTAATGTCCTATTGCCAAATTTGAAGGTACGCATTTTTTTAAAGAAAACCTGTGGTTCTTCTATCTTAATGTTAAGCTAGCAGGACCACAAAGAGAAAAAAACGACTTAGGCATTATTTCTTTCCACAATAATTTAGGGCTCATTTAGGGCTCACTTAATGCCCTATTGTCAAATTTAATGCTCCGAAATTTTTCGAAAAAACCTGTGGTTCTGCTATCTTAACGTTTAGCTCGTAGGACCACACAGAAAAAAACAACTTAGGCATTATTTCTTTCCACAATAATTTAGGGCTCATGTAGGGCTCACCTAATGCCCTATCGTCAAATTTAATGCGCCGGAATTTTTCGGAAAAACCTGTGGTTCTGCTATCTTAACGTTAAGTTAGCAGGACCACAGATGTTTTTAAAAAAATGCGTACCTTCAAATTTGGCAATAGGACATTAAGTGAGCTCTAAATGAACCCTAAATTATTGTGGAAAGAAATAATGCCTAAGTAGTTTCTTTTTCTTTGTGGTCCTGCTAGCTTAACATTAAAATAGAAGAACCACATGTTTTTTTTTAAATATGCGTACCTTCAAATTTGGCAATAGGACATTAAGTGAGCCCTAAATGAGCCCTAAATTATTGTGGAAAGAAATAATGCCTAAGTCGTTTTTTTTCTCTGGGTGGTCCTGCTAGCTTAACGTTAAGATAGCAGAACCACAGGTTTTTTTTTTAAATGCGTACCATCAAATTTGGCAATAGGACATTAAGTGAGACCTAAATGAGCCCTAAATTATTGTGGAAAGAAATAATGCCCAAGTCGTTTTGTTATCATTAAAAAACTGCTATCTTAACGTTAAAATGGCAGAACTACAGGTTTTTAAGAAAAAAATGCGTGCCATCAAATTTGGCAAGAGGGCATTAAGTGAGTCCTAAATGAGCCCTAAATTATTTTGGAAAGAAATAATGCCTAAGTCGTTTTTTTCTCTGGGTCGTCCTGCTGGCTTAACGTTAACATAGCATAACCACAGGTTTTTTCGAAAAATTGTGGAGCATTAAATTTGACAATGGGACATTAAGTGAGTCCTAAATGAACCACATGTTTGTAAGAAAAAAATTCGTGTCATCAAATTTGACTAAAAGACATTAAGGAGCACTAAATAAGCCCTAAATTGTAGTACAAAGAAATATTGTCCAAATCATTTTTTTCTTTGTGTTTTCCTGCTATCTTAACGTTAAGATGGCAGAACCACAGGTTTTTAAGAAAAAATGCGTGCCATCAAATTTGGCAATAGGACATTAAGTGAGCCCTAAATGAACCCTAAATTATTGTGGAAAAAAATAATGCTCAAGTCGTTTTGTTCTCATTAAAAAACTGCTATATTAACGTCAAAATGGCAGAACTGCAGCTTTTTAAGAAAAAATGCGTACCTTCAAATTTGGCAATAGGACATTAAGTGAGCCCCAAATGAGCCCTAAATTATTCTGGAAAGAAATAATGCCTAAGTCGTTTTTTTCTCTTTGTGGTCCTGCTAGCTTAACGGTAAGCTAGCATGACCACCGGTTTTTTTGTTTAAATAAAGAGCATTAAATTTGGCAATAGGCCATTCTAAATGAACCCTAAATTATTCTGGAAAGAAATAATGCCTAAGTCGTTTTTTTCTCTTTGTGATCTTGCTAGACTAACGTTAAGATAGCATGACCACAAGTTTTTTCTAAAAATTGCAGAGCATTAAATTTGACAATAGGGCATTAGGTGAGCCCTAAATGAGCCCTAAATTATTGTGGAAAGAAATAATGCCTGAGTCGTTTCTTTCTCTGTGTGGTCCTGCTAGCTTAACGTTAAGCTAGCATGACCACCGGTTTTTTTGTTTAAATAAAGGGCATTAAATTTGGCAATGGGGCATTAAATTAGCCCTAAATGAGCCCTAATTTCCCTATAGGTTTTCAGTTCATTTTTGCAATGTGGTCCTTCCAGCTTAACGGACCTGGATTATTACTCTACTTAATCAAGCTACCCATTTAACAATCAGTACAGTTTACTGCTCATTGAGTAAAAGCCATTTCTCATTTAATTTATTTAAAAATTAAGTGTAGAGTGAATTAGCGAAATGAGACTGATAAATTTTAGTAAACACTGTTAATGTTTGGAAATGTGAGAATAGTCTCTGATTCTGAATGAAATTTTACTGATTCATTTTTAATTAAATTCCATGGATTTAATGGTTAATTCCAGAGATGGATTTTGATGTGACTTACATTTAAAGCATTTAAGCAAAATTAGAGTTCCTCTAGGAAGAGTTGTGTCACCACTTACTCCGCTTCTGATTGATGCCGCAAAAGCGGGGAATCGGATGTTTTGAAATTGGCGCGACTTCCAAGGCAAATTTAATATTCAGACACCGATAGAATAGTAAATAAATATAATATCAATAATAATGATAGGGGCAATAATAAGAAAGAATGTTTTCGGTGAAAAATATATTTATAGAGGCATCTAAACTCAGCTATACAGTTTCTCTAATAGCAATTTTCCGGGAATCTGTTGCGTTTATTTACAGGATCAAATATTCGACACGTCATTGTTTTCAAAATTTTCTGTCTATGTAGGTTTTCCAGACACATGACGATGCAGAATTATAGATGGCAAAGAACAAAATATTATGAATAATTTATATTTTACGCATATTTCTATCTCAGTTATACTAATCGATATTTTTACATTTTTTGTTACAGGTGAGATTCTCTTATTCTTCTTAACTGTCTTCAAAGTCCTGGTAAATAAATCAAATTCTAAATATATCAAAAGTACGAGGCATTGTCCTATATTGTTTTAGTAAATTAAATTAAATTATTCATGCAGAGACTAATTTTCAGTTATTTCTTTTTTGCTGAAAAGAAATTTTATTTTACCAGTTTTAATTTTAATTTTATAAATTAAGCGGTAGTTTTTAAAATTAATTTTTAAACACTTAAATGATAAAAAGGCTTGAGCTTCCACTCAAGGCTAGATTAATATAGAAGTGCTAAATAAAAGCGAAAGTATCATTATGAATGAAATTATAAATATATCTATCGAGAACAAAGGTTTCGATATTTTAGCAGCACTCAACATTTTAAAGTTCCAGCCGACCTGCTTCCTTTTCGAACTTTGTCAATACTCTACTTTTTTTATAAATAATCGTCAGCTATTTTCTTGTTCTTTTTATCTTCTAAATCCTTTCTTTCTTTTTATCCTTTAGCACATTTTTAAACGTTCTTTGCTTTCCTTGTTTTTATCGCTCATTAACAGTTTCCTTGTTGACGATATCGAACTGTTCAATATTTTTACTATCTTGAAGCTTTTTCAGTTTCTGAGTAATTCAATTTCTCTGTGCTCTCTATTTCTAATTTCGAGTACCCTCTTTTATATTCTGGTATTTTCTAATTTACACTACAACCATCTTGTTTGCTTTCTATTTTAGCTTTGCTATTTTATAATTTTCATTACGTTTAAGGGGTAACACCACTGTAGTATTTTTGACAAGTCTATTTTTTTGCTTTGGCTTAAGGTAGTACGGCTATTGGATGAATCAGATGAAAAATCATTAAAATTAGTTTGTTTTTTTTTGTGGAGAAATATGTCCTCTTTCACATAATGCCTTTTTTAGGGGCTCTTTCCAGGTAAAAATTTGAATTATCATTGTTTAAAGTCGTGTAAAAGAAACATGGGATCTTATGGAGAGGCCTTTCGTGGGCTCCAAAAATGGTTAATTTTGGCATTAAAATACGTTGAATATTGTTAGAAAAACTTTTTTGGAGACAGAAAATATAATGTAAAATTTAAATTACTGCTCATTTATACTTGATTCTAGGCTGTTTGAGCTTAATTTTAGCAAAATGTAGCCTAGAATAAAAAATGTAGCTAAAATCGAGTCAAATCAACATTTAAATGTATATTTTATTATTATTTATTAAACATTTTATTTATATTGATCAGCATATAAATTAGATACCTAATTTAGTAATTGATAGCCGGGCCCAATTTCGTATTTAATTTCAAATTTCAGAAAAAAATAATAGACATAGCTTTGACTAGCTTTTCGAGTAGCCGGACCACTGTAAGCAATGTTTTAGGATAATAAAAAATATGCAGTTGGGCCTGTGTATGGTGAAGATATATCAGATTAAAGATAAACATTTTTTAAAGGATTTGTTTGCTGGTATGGCTTTAAACGCGTTTTTCTCGAAACAACTTTTTTCAAACTGGGAGTACGTATCACTTGAACTCTATTGAAGTACACTGAGAAAACCATATCGCATGAATTATAATATATACTGTAATTCCTGCGCCATATATCGTAATTATCGCATTATAATAGCGCAAACTCGTGACATCGTACATTGCAAGTTTTTATATTATATACCGCATAACTGTGCTATCTATAACGTAAGAATTTAACTTTATTACGCTATCACATTGTATTGCTTCTTTTGTGATCTCGCGAGGGTTCGAGTAGTGTGCAAGCGATTACAGAAAACATTAAAGATAAACTTTACGTAGATTCCAGGTGAAAGATTCACTTGAACAAAAATTACCCTTGCCAGATAAACTTAAAATGAATCGAAGATAATTTTCGATTTTTAACCTTGCCTGGATAATCTTTCGCCTTATAATCGCTCCATTTTTATTCGAGATGTAGCGAGAATCACGACGCCAGCGCTATCTCGTTGTTTAACTTCATTAAATTGGGGAAAAATGGGGATTCCCTTCTGTCAGTTGCTTTTTGCTAAATGGTGTTACAAAAGTTCTAATTAGTTTACAATGGTGTAATTTATTTCGGAGGAGATATATCAGGAAGAACAATTTTTTTTCGTGTTATCAGTTGCTGATTCTACATATTTTACTGAAATTTCCTCAAATCAGCGTGACGCAGTAGACGAGATCAGAATGATTCTCGTAACCTCGGTGAAACTTTCGCCGCAGAATGTTTAATTTTTAACCGTTGCAATTCTTATCTGCAGAAAATTTTTACTTTTTTTCTGTGATTGTTTTAAATTTGGTGTCCCGATTTGCTGCTAAGGATGCCGTAGCAGACGACAGCAACAAAATTTAACGTCATTTTTTCTGTAATATTAGTGCATTATAATATCGTTAAAAGCTCTGGGACCTGCTTGTACGTTATCATACCCGTGTAGAAATATAAACGTGGGCCTGGTAAGGCACTGACCAGTTTTCCCCAGTTGAGGCGTGGTCCTGGTCGGGTTAACTGGCGAGGGCCATACATGGCGTGTAACGCTTTTGTAGTTTTTTGCCCTACATAGGGCAAACTTGTCAGAGCCTGACCAGTTTTTCTTAGCTATGCCCTACTTTTCTAAATTACAATAGTAATAAACAAAAGCTAGTTTAGAAAACAAAATTTATTTTATTTAGTATAATGCCACTGAAAATACATATTATATTATAATTTTTCAATCTTTGATGCTGCAAAAACACCGTTTTCATGGCCAGTAAATCTTTAGAAATTGCTTTAAATTGTAACATTTTAAATTATTCAAAATCGATAACTTTACTAAACTTTTAAATTTATTAAGAAAGAAAATTCGCTTTTTATCAAATTTAAACTGTATCAAAAATTATTCATAAGCTTAAAATTGACATGTATGGTATTCACTTAGAAATAATTGTTTAATAATTGAATATGGAATTGACTATCAAGCCTTCAAAAATACTTTAGTGTTTAATTTTGACAAATTTGACATTACATCTTGAGTCAAGATCTCCTCCTTTTGCCTATTTTTATTTTCAGTCTATTTCGCCTTCTCATAATAGGTGTATACTCGGAATCTCTTGTATGAAGGCAACCCTGTTGACGATTTTTTAAATTCAACAATCGTATTTCTTGTTCAGCGTCTTGAATAGTTTCTACAAAAAATGTTGGACAGGAACGGTTTATGTTTAAATTAATGTTCTGAAATCTAAAAAATTCACTAAAGACATCTTTTTTGCAACTTATTTTAATGTTAGTTTCCAAATCTTTAAAAACTTTAGCAATAAAAGAAAAATTTCTTGATGCATACGTCTGGTAAATATTCTAAAATTACTAATAATATATTTCAAATTCTTTTTGGGCGAGTACAATTTTTTTAAATATAAATAAATAAATGTTTACTTTTATGAACACAATGAAAAGAAATTAAGTTCTTGTCTTGCACGTTGTTTCTTAACACGTATTTGACCTAGGCCTAAAGTGTTTTTTCTTTTCATATTAATTATGTTTCAGCTGTCAGCGTACAAAATATTTATAAAAAACTATTTACTAAAAATAATACATTTATCATCGAAAACAAACTTTCAAACTAGGTTAGGTTGACCAAACGTCCCTTGACGAGCGCGACATGGCAGATGTGTGGAATAACACAGTATCTCTCGTGAATTCCCGACTTGGGGCAAGCCTCCGCAAAGCTCCACAAAATTTTTTTGGATATATTATTCATATGTGAGACTCATTTTATTATTTTTAATTCGGAACAACAAGAGTGTGTTTATAGTTAATAACAGATATTTACATTTTATTGCCCCATTTGTGCCCCATAATAATTTAATTATTTTTATTAGAAATAGAAAAACTGTTATGGGCCTTGCCAGCGCCACTTTTTAAATGGGGCAATTTCTACACGGGTATTGCGCTTTCTTGCAATATAGATGTTTTGCGATATTATTGTGATTTAGTTAGAAGAGTGAAACATTTAGTTACTTTATGTAAATTGTTCTCGTCAATCAGTAATTTGGACAAAATTGCTAAGTTCGAGTTTATTATTTTCGACAGATTATGTATAATTGTATTATCTTCAGATTAGAAAAAAAAATTTAGTTGTTATAGATATATATTAACTTACAATAGCCAATCTTTCGTGTGGTATCGCGAAAGTGAATTTCCCTGAAATCCGTATAATGCATTTGGAGGTCAAGTTTGTTGTTTTTATCGCGTTTCTTGATATTTCAATATAGTTATCGCATACAATCGAAACAATAATGCACCGACGCTCTTCCGATAATTCCTTCAGACACCTATTCTTAATATCCCTATTATAGCTATACTTATTAGGGGTTTGACTATACGATATCCCCGATATATGGAAAATGGTCAAGGATATTCATTTTCGCTGATCCAGGGATCTTTCTAAATACCATCGTTCATTTTCAGCTAAATGTTTAGCTATAATCAGGAATAATATCCCTGTCACAGCTCCATTTTTTTACCGTGTACGTAGCCGTTTTTTTATTTAATGTAATATTTTTTTTTATAAACAATATACTACTTATTTTTTTGACGAAAAATCGATTCATTCCTTCAAAAGTGCACTATTTCTGCAAAATTTGATATAAAAAAAACCCTATGACACGATTTTATAGATGCATTTTAATTCATGCATAAAGGTGTTTTAATCTTTTTTTTGTAGAATTTAAATTATTTATTGGATAATAAAATAAAGTGTTTATCGAAAACAAAGTGTTTTAGATGGAATTTTCATATTGTACAGTGAAAACCCACACTTTTTGATAGAAATATTTTTCTAAAAAAAAAAAACAGTTATTGTTCTCTTTCATGTGATTTTCAAAAGATTACAAACTCAAGTGGATTTATTTTGAAGCAAGAATGAACTCAAAGTAAATTTTTTTTAATTTATACATGAAATATTTACTGTTTAAAAATCTGTTCGAAACGTTGGGTTAGGACCGTATTTAAATTCCAGTTGTCTATTATTCGTATTCTTGGCATGATATGGATAAAATTTGTTGCTTACATACATTAACTAAAGTTTATTTAAGCTTACATTGCATTGAAACTCACATGAAATAATGAAATAATTGTATTTTTTTAAAACGTATTTCACAAAAATGTGTTTTTTCACTGTATAAGATGGAAATTCTATCTAAAACTATTTGTTTTTTATGAATAGTTGTTTTTAGTATTCAATCATTTTTTTATACTCCACAAAAAAATAGTAAAAACACTTTTATGCAAAAATTAAAATACATGTTTAAAATTATACTTACTCATTCTAGTTCCATTTTTTGGCACCATGTGGCGAAATGGTAGACCACCATTCCCAATATAAATTATAAATTTTTTTTGGTTTTTCTTTCCAGGTTTATATTTTATGAGAAAACCATTATCTCGTGAAGGTCTTTTAAAAAAGACGATTTTCAGGACGGGCTCTTTCCCCGCCATTTTTTATCAACATTAAAATAAAAATAAATGTTGTATACTTTAATGTGTGTTAAACAATCCTTCTAAAAAGCAGTCCTGTTACTTTTTTCATACTCCCAAAATAAATCATCAAATTTAGGCTTTTTATGCTGCCGCTGGAGTGGTGTTACCCGTTAATTATAAAGAGGAGAAATTGTAAAAAATTGTGGTATGCTGAAAACTTGATATTTATAATTATATTATATTTATCTTAATTCGTTCATCTTTTTGTAAGCTCTCAATGACCTTATAATTTTAAAGCGTTAATTAATGATCAACAGTTCAATCAATTTAAATTGTTTTGTTACAATTATTCTGAGCAATTGTTATTTGTTATTCTTGTTAATTTATCTTTTTCTTTATTAATAATTTCATTTTGTTTTTTATACAATCATTACACAGGAATTTTCTGTCAGGATATTCTGTTGCTGATTTTCCCTGCGGGAATTTGACGTGAAAAGAAAGGCGAGCGATTTAACGATGCCATAAGCCCTTTTGTGCAACTCCTTTCAAATCCTGCAAGCAGACACTGAGAACTAACTGTCCTTTTTAGTAACAGGAACAGAATTGTTTTACTTTCTCATTATGTATTTAATTGTAAGCGTGGTACTGCAAAAGCTTGTATCCTTGAAATCATTTTTGTTGTTCGCATTTTATTTCTAATTAGTTGTATTATAAACTTGTAAATTGTCCAAGGAAATGTTGGCTTTGAAAACTGGGGAGATTTATAAACTTGCCCTTATCTTTTGAAGGTGTTCCCACTTGAAGAATGTTTTGAATTAAGATGGATTTAGTGAAAATATTTACTTATATTTCAGTAAAATTAATTTTAAGTTCGATTTAATTTACCGTAAATTCACCTATAGAATTCTAATTAAATTATATGGAATTCAATACAATATGAGTTGAATTTAAAGAACATTTATTACGAATTTAGTTAAGTCGAATTGTTCATAAAAGAGCGTTCACGCATGACTCACCGTTGGCTAAAGTGAAAAATTCCTTGACAAAATCGTAACTACAAAATAGAGATAAAATATGGAGAAGCTTTGAAAAAATATGTGCGAACTTGAAAATTGAGTTAACTTGACATTATTTGACAAAAATTGGTATTATTAAATACCATGGGTGCTCAGATATTATATCTTATATGCTTATTATATTTTTTCATCGATTTTGGCATGCTGAAATGAAATCTGGGGTTTAAATTAGTCTAGGTCTAATCCACTGAAAAAAATGGTTTATGTGTCCAAGGTAACCATCTAGCTGGATTTCGTCTTTCAAAAAATATAGCTGTATCACCTACATTTTTAGCTGTTTTAGCTACATTTGCCATCTATAAATTATTTAACTAATTTATCTAGATTATTTCTAGCGTCTAGCGCTAAAATTCCACAACCTTTTTTTACAGTGTTCGGTTTTTCAAATTCGGTCCGCCATATTGGATCCGCTATTCTTAATTTTGACATTTTGAGTTTGGATTCTAATTCAGCGACCCCAAAAACCCTTAAATACGAAGAAGACAGGGAGGTACTAGACTAACTTAAAGTCCGGATTTGGATTCAGCATGACAACATTTATTGAAAAATATTTGTAACATATTAAATATAATGTGTGAGCGCCCATGTTGGTATTAAATAATACAAATTATTACAAAAAATGTCAAATATAACTAAGAGTTTCAAGTTCAAAAATATGTCTCGAAGCTTCTCCATATTATTCCTCTAATCTATAATTATTATTTATCTGTAAATTCCAAAACATTGATTGTTTTAGGTAATTCCTATCAAAAGATCTGCGATTTTCTCACGAACTTTTTCACTTTAGCCCACTGGCTGATGTCACACAATTTTTCAGAGATTTTAGAAACGTCAAACTCATTACAATTAATTATTCTAGAATTTGGTTAAAAGTCAGTGAATTCAATTCATCGAATATTCTTTGAAATTAGTGATAGAAAATTTAATAGAATTCTTCTTTAATTCGGATATTCAAAGGAATTCAACATGACTGAATTCACTGTGGTAATTCAGTGGAATTAATTATTTACCTAGAAATCGTTTTAAATTCATCTTGAGTTTATTTTGAATTGACTTGAATTTATTCGGAATGCAGTGATAATAATTCATAAGAATTCAACTGAAATATGTCTGAAATGTTCGTTTATTAACTTCAATTTACGTGGAATGAAATCGAATTCTTTTGATATATATTTCGAATTGAGTTTACTTCTAATTGAAAGTGGAATCAAAAACGGAAAATAAACCTTTTTAACGCATAGTCATTTTTATTGGCTTTCAAATATTTTCTTTAATAGCTATATCTTAAAAAAAAATTATTTTAAATACCTCGAAACTTTTTACCGATAAAAAACAATAGAAAAAAGCATGAATTTTGAAAAATGAAAATAAAACACTGATTTTTATATTTCTTTGTTAAATTCTTTTTTTGAATAGCTTTAAACAATATTTTAACGTTCATATAGTGCATTTATTGATTTTTTTCTAGATCGCTTCGAAAAATATTTTCAACAATTCAGGTATTTTTACCGGGTTTTTTACTATCAAGAAATAACTATAAACCAAATTGACAAGCAAAACGCTAGTTTCAAAATGTTTTTTGAATACCTTAGAACTTTGACTATTTTTTTTCAACTATTATTTTTGTGCTGGATCTTATGGGTGAACCAAAAGATCGGTGGTATTTGAAATAATTTTTAAAGCTAGCTAAATTTTAAAGATTGGCTGAATTTACATATTGCTTTCTCATAGAGGAAGCTTTGTAACTGAAAATTTTCCAACTTTTTTTTGGACATTTCTTGACATAATTTGACCTTTGGAATCCAAAACTGACGTTCCCAAAAAATGCCCTCGTCCGCAAGCTTCTGCCTGTTTAAATGTTTTGCCGTGTGTGTCTAGCGACACGGGAAATCCGGGAATTTGTCGGGAATTTTATGCACGAACGGATCCGGAAAATCTGTAGCCATAAATTTAAATTAGAATTTTTTATTTTCTGCTTAAAATTACTAATACGAGGACAAAATTAAAACTCATACAAATTTCTTGTGTTTTTTTCTGCCGAATTTCTGCAATTTTTGCTATACTTTTTTTTGTTGTTATTTACAAACACGGCGTTCGGGAAAAATAATATTTTATTGTTTTTAGTCAATTTCCCATCGTAGTTCTGAGTTTTTATAGGGGCTGGGATGCAATCGAAGAAAAAAATACACTGTAATTTCCGGGTTCATTCCCGGATCAAAAAAATTTATTGACGGTCATCTAAATTAAAAAATTCAAACTCTTAAAGCTTAAAATTTTGTCATTTAAAGTAATTGAATCAAAGCTGAACTGAAAATTAAAGCACTCAAAGTGAAACTCTTGAATTCTAAACTTTTTAAATTAAACGAAACAAAATGAAACAGCCAAATATTGCTAATTAATGAAATAATGCTTTTATTTTAATCTAAAGAAAAAATTTAATTACATAGGTTAAAAGTGGTGCTATATAAACCTGACAGCGCCTTGTCATAAAATCATAATGTGTCGTATTTCATAAATAAGGGATCATTTAGGACTCATTTAATGCCCCATTGCCGAATTTTCGGCTCATTTTTTTTTAAGTATGCATGGTGATGGCAGCTTTACTTCAAACTAGCAGCGCCACTCGAGCAATCGGTCAAAAAATGATTATATCAAATTCCCCCTTTCATAGAAATTTCCAGCTCATTTACGGCTGTAGGAATCCTTTAAAACTAATGCTCTACCTTTATAATTGAAAAAAGACCACGAAGGGCATAGGGACAAAAGATTAATTTTCGATTTCTCTTCCTGACATTAATTTTATAATATATGCAACTTTGCTGCCAGCTTTACTTCAAGCCAGCAGCACCACTCGAAGAATCGGCCAAAAAAATTGTTATATCAAATTCCCCTTTTCACTGCAATTTCCGGCTCATTTACGGATTCAGTAATCCCTTTAAACTAATGTCTTAGCTTCAAAATTAAAACAGTTTCGCCAAGGGCAAAAGGTCAGGATATAAATTTCCGTTTTTTAACTATCAATTTGAGACTTACAAAACTGCAAAAAAAATGTTTTTCATTCCATTTTAAGCGTCCCAGGCGAGGATCCTTTCCACGAACTCTGCTATAAAGCAATGGCTGGGTCAAGAGGACTATACAATTTATATATAAAAATTGTTGCAAATTTTTAATTCGCAAATTGATGGTAAACATTCAGATGCTATGGATTTTTACGATTACAAGCATCTAAAATTCGTTTTAAAAAGTTTAAAATAAGAATAAGTATCAAGCATCTTGTGAACGGTAAGAGATAGCTAAAAACAGTTACCATTGTTAGAATTTCCATCAAAGGGATGTAGTATTCAAATAATAAGGAAGAAATGTAAAAAAAGAGAAGACGTAAAAGTTAAGTATAGTGGTTATGTGAATAAATAATATAAATAATTTGTGAATTGTAAAAGGGGATTAGTGATTATATCAAATTAGGAATTTGATATAATCATTCTTTGAAGGATTCCTCGAGTTCTGCTGCTGGCTTGAAGTAAACGTGCACGTTAAAAAAATTGAGCTGTGACAGGGATATTGTTCCTTTTTATAGCTAAACATTTAGCTAAAAACGAACGAAGGAATTTAGAAAGATCCCTGGATCAGCGAAAATGAATATCCTTGACCATTTTCCATATATCAGGGATATCGTATAGTTAAACAGCGAATAAGTATAGCTATAAAAGGAATATTAAGGGCATGTGACACAGCTAAATACCTATATTACCGACCACAGTTTTTCAGTTCACTGAATGTTTTTTTGAACCTGAGAACTTTTTTTGTAAATAA
>NC_046661.1:118316134-118321405 GCF_010883055.1 Belonocnema kinseyi | reverse complement strand
GCGACGGTCTAATCGGGAGCAATGACAGTTGAGATTTACTTAGGACAATTAAACGCTTTTTACCACTTAAAATGTGCGCGAATGTTAATATTAAATGGAGTTAATGATGCAGTAATAATAATTTACATTTGTTACGATTGTAGGCGATAACTATATTGAAATATTAAGAAACGCGATAAAAACAACAAACTTGACCTCCAAATGCATAACACGGATTTCAGGGAAATTCCTTTTCGCGATACCAAACGAAAGATTGGCTACTGTAAGTTAATATATTTCTATAACAACTAAATTTTTTTCTAATCTGAAGATAATACAATTACACATAATCTGTCGAAAATAAAAAACTTTCGAACTTAGCAATTTTTTCCAAATTACTGATTTACGAGAACAATTTACATTGAGTAACTAAATGTTTAACTCTTCTAACTAAACGTTTTACCTAATCCAAGCGTACACTTTCTTTGAGTTTAATATAATCTTGATTCACTCGTTCGCCTCAAGAATTTTTTTTCCGTGTGTCAGCACCGTGGCATATTTGATAAAAAGGGCTAAGTAATAAAATCCATAATTCGATAGAAAGTGAGCCCTAAACAGACCCTTATTAATGTTAGGAAGAGAAATCGAAAATTAATATTTTTCCCATTACCCTTAGTGGTCCTTTTTATTTTTGAAGGTACTCAGTGCAGTGGTTCAAAGGGTTAACTCAAGCCAGAAATTCTTGCCAGAGCAGAATTTACGTATAACTATTTTTGAGCAGTGTTCTCGGATAGTGCTACTGATGTTATTCGAAGTTCACGACACCTCTTTATGTTTTTTTTTTAATGGGATCAGGTGCAAAATTTATATTGAAACAGAAAGTGAGCTTTCAATATAAGCCTTATAATTTATGTCAGAATCGAAAACTGAAAATTGATGTCCTGGCCTTTTGCCCTTAGCGACCCTTTTTTAATTTTGAAGGTGGGTAGTGATTCGAAGGGTTATCTTGAGCCGGAAATTCTTGTAAAAAGGGAATTTGATATAATCATTTTCGACTGAATCCTCGAATGGCGCTGCTGTAAGTAAAGTTGGCAGCACCATGCATATTTAAAAAAAAATGAAGAGCCGAAATTTCAGCGACGGGGCCTTAAATGAGCTCTAAATGAGCCATTATTTATAAAATAGAACGCATCATGATTTGATGACATTGTGCTGTTAGGTTTACATAGCTTAAAAATGGAGTATTTTAGACTTAAACAATATTTGATCTTATACGATTTGCAATAGAATACCCTAATGTACAGATTTTTTAATGTCTATAAGAAAACACCTTTTTTAATTTTTGGAATATAGCAATATTGTGAGTATTAAATTTATTCGTTATGGCACAGAAAACTGATTGTTGTATTTCACTGGCTTGTATGACCAGATAAAATTCGGATATATACAGATTTGTCAATTCTTTTAACGTAAGAATAATTAAACGCTGCGTATATCCATGTATTTTGACTCGTTTATTACGAAAATGACATTGAAAATACGTGAAAATTTGATTTCCATGGTGAAAACCATGAAAACCCCATAAAAGTATAGTTTTTTATGTGTTATCTTAGTAAATAATAAAAATGTATAGTTTTCGAGAAAAATGACGATAAATATGAAAAATCACAGAAATACAGCACAATATGTAGCCGTGTCACAGGGGTGTCAACATTATTTCTGTAACCAGTAAAACGAGTGACTCCCCCCCCCCCCCACGAAAAGTTGGAAAGAGGTAGGGGTTTGACCAACATTATTTCTGTGATCAATCACAGGGGTGCCTTCCCGCCCTACGAGACGTTGGAAAGGAGTAGGGGCTTGCCCAACATTATTTCTGTGACCATTCACAGTGGTGCCTTCCCGCTCCCTACAAGACTTTGGAAAGGGGTAAAGGTTTCATCAATTTTTTTTTCTGTAACTAGTCACAGGGTTACACCGCTACATATTGTGCTGTATTTCTGGGGTTTTTCATATTTATCGTCGTTCTTCTCGAAAACTATTACTCGCAGATTAAAAATGTATTTCATATAAAATATATGTTTTCAAAAGATCTGAAACTTTTGGTAGAATCTTTTTCGTAAATTTGTATTATTTAGTAAGATAAACACAAAAAACCATTATTTTTATGGGTTTTTCGTGGGTTTCACCATGAAAATCAAATTTGAGCGTATTTTCACCACTATCGTTTTCGTAATCAGTGAGTCAAATTACATGAGTATACGCAGTTTCGAATTAATCGGATGTATGTACTATTCGGAACTGCACTCGTAGATAGTAACCTCCTATGACCTATGCACAATAAATAATAAAAAAGCACTGAGGAAAAATCCTTTTCCATCCCCTTACACTCAATTTAAAATAAAAAATCTCTCTTTTCCATAATAATCTAAAATGCAATAAATACAAAATAATTCTCCATGAGAAAGCAAACTGCTCTTGAATTAAGAAAGTAGCTGACCTTGTGCCTTAATATTGTACATGTTACTGCTTTTGTCAAAAACAGTTATTTATCATTTAGGGGGACCTCTGCAAGGCGGCAGAGTTGTGTGAACGTCTAACCACGTACGCATCGCCTTTCAGGATGACGGAATATACCGAACAAAGAGTGCATTAAAAGTGGCCAAAAACTTGATCTTTCATGTTTGGAAACCATCATTCTGATTCGGAAAGTGTATGGTGAAGAGTGTCTTCTTCGACCAGCAAGGTTTTGCGCACCATGATTGTGCACGCCTGATTTGTGGAAAAGAGGCGACTGGGTCCTCGATCGCAGCTTAACCAGCAATTTCCGGTGAAATACGGCCTTACGCAGATTTCAAGACTTAGAGCAAATAAAATAGAAATATCAAGTACATTATCAAGCCTATTTTTCAAGAGGAACAATAAATTGTCTTGTAATTACAGGTCGGCCCCTGAATAGGCGACTGGGGAGGAAGCGTTTTCGCGAGTTGAGCTCCCCCCACCACAAGATTCAGTCGAGATATAATCTGATCTTTTGTTTGCCTTCTTCGATCTCGGGGCATTTGCTCTGAATAGGCGAAAGCTCAGAAGTGAGTTTTTATTAGCGTTTTAACACATTTACATATTAATTTTTGATATATGTTTTTAAATTTTATCAAAATTATAATTGAATATTCAATATTATTGTTAATATTTTTAAAAAAATTAAATAAGTTTACAAGAACGAATGCTTAATATGTTATGGGTATTAAGAAAAAAGAAAAATTTCTATTTAAATATCTTCATCTAAAAAAACTTCTAAAGATTACTTAAGAAATTTAAAGGAATTGCTGCTTTCTTCATTATACGAAGCATTTTGGCTTAAAAAAGATTCTTCTATGAGATACAAATAAAATTGTATCCGTACAAATTGATAAACATCAAAATTCTATACGTAGGCAAGTTTCAACTGATATACTGTAATATAATTAATATAATTAATTAATTAATAATAATTATAATTTATACGGATTGTATTGATAATCTGTTAAAATTACACTAAAAAAGTTATAAAACATGTAACATCTATATCAATACACTTCACTGAAACAAAACAAACCAAATGATCGCACAACTCGCACAGTCACCTATTCAGAGTAAATGCCCCAAGATCGAAAAAGGCAAACAAAATATCAGATTATGCCTCGACTGAGTCTTGTGGTGGGGGGAGCTCAGTTCGCGGAAACGCTTCCTCCCCAGGCGTCTATTCAGAGGCCGACCTGTAATGTATGTAAGATAGACATTTTGAAGTAAAATGTGTACGGGAATTTTCAAAGAGTCTTGGGGAAATGTACGGAAATTTTATAGTAGGCGTCCAATAGACACCCTTAGTCCGGACGCGAAACCCACTTCCTTCGGATTCGCGTTTGATATGCAATGTTGTTAATGATTCTTGTTCAGGCTGATCTCCTTATTCCGAATCTGCGTTATACCCCTCTGGCAGTTATGGCGTTCTCGAGATATAAGCGATTAATTCAATTTTCATTATCAATTAATTATTGAGTTATCGTTCAATATTTAAAAAAATTTCCTTTCGCATTATTGTAGAGGAAAAGAAGAGGAATAATTATAGTTGTCCTGACACTTATTCCATTAGATCAATAGTTGTTCCAAAAAAAGCATTAATAGGTAAAATCATGGAAAAAATAGTATCCTTTCTGTGCTGAGTAATATTATTTTATTTAAAAAAAAAGTTTTTTTATAATCGAAAATAAGAGTTGAAATAACAATTTTCATAATAGACGCTATCTATCTGAAGTTAAAAATTTCAAAGATAGAAGGGTTTTAATTTACGAGCGAAAAATACCTTTTAATTAATAGTCTTGTTTCTCGACAGTGATTTGTTTTATTACGAAACGTTTAATACAGAACTGTTCTTTACTCTATAATCAATATATTTTCGTATGAAGTCGATGAAAAATTAATTATTTTGATATATTTAGGCATCAATGTTTAAACAATCTTTTTAACTTGACACAGCCTCACGGGAAAAATATATAAAGCAGTCAAAATTTGCATAGTGCTTCTTGTAATCTCTGAAATCAGTGATATCATTTGTAATTGAAATCTATTAATATTCGCACCTGTAGAGGTAATGAAAATATTTTAAATAAAATCGCTTCGAACTTTGTTTCTATGCGTGCTACGAGGTTGGGATAAAGTTCAAATAATTCAACAATTTAATTGGAATCCATTCATGATATTTATTTTTTTCAATTTTGATTCCTTATACCCGTGTAGAAATATCCCTGTTTGACCCGACCAGAAGAAGGTTTCTGGCCAGAATCTGACCGGGTCAAACCGGGATACTATTTTGTTAATCGCCCGGCCGGGATCAGACCGAGTTCCCACCGGAACCCAGTCGGGCCAAAAATGGTGCATAATAGAAGTATCATAATCATAAAAACATCTAAAGAAATATCCACAAACGACTACTGTAAGTGGGTCGTTTGTGAATATCTGACAGGTAAAAGACTAATTTTTTGTGCTTTAGGTGTTTTTTTTATCAATTATGAAAGAAAAATTAAACTAATTTTAATTGTATGGTTTCCCACTTTTGGTTCTGCTGTTCCCAAACTTGCCGTGACTGCGAAATCGTAGACCAACTTCTTTTTTATTTTCAAATATATAGTTTCCCAGTGAAATTATACTTATTTTTTTTGTGATACGATATTTGCTTATTTTTAATGTATCTATGTATTATCTTGAATAACCAAAAAACGTAATAAGAAGAGAAATAACTTTTTCCGAACGAGG
>NC_046661.1:118287970-118316034 GCF_010883055.1 Belonocnema kinseyi | reverse complement strand
AATTGAAATTCCAACATCTTTTTACAGATGGAAATAAGTACTGACAAAAATTCTTATCTCTGCCAGTTGGTAAAATATGTTCGCTGTGGTAAAAAGGCTCCAATAATATGCGATCGAGGACCCCAGTCAAAAACCGGTCGGATTCCGACCGGGTTACCCTATTTGTATCCGGGATCCGATCGGGTAACCCGGTCGGGAGCCGACTGGGTGCACCCGGCCCGGATCCGACCAGCGCAGCGTGACGAAACCAACCAGAATCCGACCGGGCAGCCTGACCAGATTCCGGATACAAGCAGGGCAACCCTGCCGGAATCCGACCCGAACCCGGGCGTAATTTCTACACGGGTAGAATTATCAATGATAAATTTCTTTTTTGGAGGTGGCCTGGCATTAGGTACAATAAATAGGTTAGCTACTCTCTGGTGGGCTGGCACGGGCATGTAGCGCGAACATGGGCGTCGAAGGTTCAAAACGCAAAGGCGTAGACTTACATATTTGTAAAAAGTCAGCCCCTGCATAAGTACACAGCATAAAATATGTAATTCTACGCCTTTGCGTTTTGACACTTCGATGCTTATGTTCGCGCTATGTGACCGTGCCAGCCCACCAGGGAGTAGCTAGCCTATTCTACCTAATGACAGGCCACCTCCAAAAAAAAAAAATTATCATTGACAATTCCACAGGGAATCAAAATTTAAAAAAATAAATATTGTGAATGGATTCCAATTTAACTTTTGAATTATTTGAAGTTTATGCCAGCCTCGTAGGACGCATAGAAACAAAGTTAGAAGTGATTTATTTCAGATATGTTTATTACCTCTACAGGTGCGAATATTAATAGAATTCGATTAGAACTGATATCACTGATTTCAGAGAGATTACAAGAAGCACTATACAAATTCTGACTCCTTTATATCTTTTTCCCGCGAGGCTGTGTCAAGTTAAAAAGATTGTTTAAAAAAAGGTGCGTAATTAAATCAAAATAATTAATTGTTCATCGTTTTTATACGAAAATATATTTATTATAGAGTAAAGAACAGTTCTGTGTTAAACGTTTCGCAATAAAACAAATCACTGTCGAGAAACAGGACTATTAATTAAAAGGCATTTTTCGTTCGCAAATTAAAACCCTTTTATCTTTGAAATTATTAACTTTAGAGAGATAGCGTCTATTATGAAAATTGTTAATTTCAACTCATATTTTCGATTACAAAAATAAAGTTTTTTTAAATAAAATAATATTACTCAGCACAGAAAGGATACTAATTTTTGTCCATTATTTTACCTATTAACGCTTTTTTTGCAAAAACTATAGGGCTGCCAGGACAACTTTAATTCCTCTTCTTTTCATCTACAATAATGCAAAAGAAGTTTTTTTTTAATATTGAACGGTAATTCAATAATTAATTGATAATGAAAATTGAATTAATCGTTTATATCTCGAGAACGCCATAAATGCCAGAGAGGTATCACGCAGATTCGGAATCAGGAGATCAGCCTGAACAAGAATCATTAACAACATTGCATATCAAACGCGAATCCGACGGAAGTGGGTATGACGTCCGGACTACCTGAGTCATATTAGTTATTATTAGGCAAGATGTACACAAATTTCATAATAATCTTATTTTTCAATATAGTGATGTGTAGTGTAATGAGTTTTGGCATAAGCATAACTGAATTTGTACGAGGTTAGGGTGAACTTGATGCATGACACAAAGCAAAGTTTCTTAGCTCCTGAAGTTCGGTTAACTAAGGTGGCACGTGTAGAACTCCCAACTTTTTGAACTAGACTTCTTCTAAAAGAAGATTCTGGAGGCGGTGATTTCCATTTCTATTTTATCATACAAGGTTAAAAATCTAATCGCTTTCGCATCTAAAGCATTTTAAAATTTGGAGCCTTTCAAAATGTTGAAATTTTATTAATTGAATGATTTTCATTGGAAAGGCTTTTCAGCTTCCACACTCCCTAATATCTATTGAACCAATTAACTAAAATTGATGTTCCTTGCACGAGGTAAAAGCTTATTAAATGCACAATAAGAAGAAATTATAGGGACAAGGTTTGCCGAATTTTCCGGCTGTGAATATGCAGGGAAAGATCGTCATTTTTTGTCAATATTTACAAAATTGTACTGGGACTAGAAGAAAAAGTTTCTTTTAGTGCAAGACACCATATTTTACAGATTTTACAATACTGAATTCAATTCTGCGAGGAAAAACAACTTAGGATATTTCCATGTATAGGCATTGGCTACTCTTCAAAATTGACCATATTTCCGCCTTCGACGTCTCTGAATCCAAATCTGACCTCACAATTGAAAATGGTTGATCGCGTTCCATAATACACAAATTCAAATGCGCTCTGGATCTTTTTTAGTACAGTTTCCTTTCTACTGTAACACCTGTAACACACCTGTAACATGAATATATATTTTAAAGTTTTAGCATTAGCTGCTGGAATACAATTGTAGTTACAGAAACGTTACATAGATAGAGATATGGCGTAAAATGATATGCGACGTCAGATTTAGATTCAGCGCCCTCAAAAACTTAAATATTTCCGATTTCGTAAAGTTTACAGAGTTTCTTCAATTTTTTTTCCACCACATTTGGGCCGCCAATGTTTACTTTGGAATTCGGACGTCAGGTTTGGAATCAGCGAACTTCAAACATATTGATAATCAACTTTGTCAAGTTTTCATTATGTTTTCGATTTGTTTCTCTCCATATTGGATTTTTCATTTAGAACCGAATTTTTTTCCCAAAGCAAATATGCTATCCTATTTTTCAAGTCAGATTTGTATTCAGCGTTGACAAATCTAGAAAATATGGTGCCTTGCAGTAAAAGATTCTTTCCAGTTCCAGTACAACTGGAATTTTAGTTTAAAATTTATCTCTTTGGTTGAACATTCATTTTTTGACTAAAAATGTAATTATTCAGTTTTTTGTATGAAAAATTATTCATTTTTAGTTGAAAATTGGTCTTGTGTTTGGTTGTACATCGATTTTTTTTAACCTAAAACTTAGCTATTTCAGTTTTGGTTGACAGTTTATTTTTTTAGTAAAAATTAATTTCATTTGGTTAAAATTCAACTATTTCAGTTGAAGATTCATCGTTTCGGTTGATAACTCATATTTTTGTTTTCAATTTCAATATTCCAGTTCAAGATTCATAATTTTTTCTGAAGATTTTGCAATTAGGTTGATAACTAATTTTGTAAACTAAAAATGTAACTTCCCTTCTTCAACTATTTGGTTGAATATTTGTCTACTTCAAGTATTCCAGTTGAATATTCATTATTTTAGTCCGGGAATTAGAAATTATCCGTTGAATAACCAACCTGGTAATGTTAGATACAATTTAAAAGAGGAATTTCTTTAAATGTCATTATGAATGATTACACAGGCCCACAAAAAAAGGTATCTGCACAAGACAAGTGACTAGGCTACCCTTATGGATTTTGAGCCGCTGAATTCGAATATGGCTTCAGAATTTGTCCTACACGTCTCAGTTTTCCCCTAGATGCGAAAAGTAGTTAAAAGCTTAGGCATTTCTGGTCACACAGGCCATACAAAAAATTTGTCTGCACGAGACAAGTGACTAGGCTATCCTTATGGATTTTGGGTCGCTGAATCCAAATCTGGCTTTAGAATTTCTCCCATGCGTCTCAATTTTCCCCTAGATGCAAAAAGTAGGGAAAAGTTTAGGGATTTCTGGTCACATAGGCCATACGAAAATTTGTCTGCACGAGACAGATGACTGAGCCACCCTTATGGATTTTGAGCCGCTGAATCCAAATGTGACCTCTGAATTAATCTTACGCGTCTCAGTTTCCCCCTAGATGCAAAAAATAAGGAAAACCCTAGGGATGATTTGCACGTTATTTTGATAATACCAGTATACGCGAAAATAGGAACATCGATATTACATTCTTAAGTGCAACGACTTGTAGAGACTTAATTTGTACACAGAAATTTTTGATTGTGCCTTCTATTTTCCCTAGTTCGGGTAATTCTAGGGAAATTGAAGAGCTTTCTCAGGTTATATAGATTTATACGGAAAAAAATAACAAAAACTTAATATCCTTTTCAGTTCTGCATGCGAAATCAGTCACTTGTCCCGGGCAGACAACTTTTTTTTGGTGGGCCCGTGTGACCAGAAATTCCCTAGACTTTCCCCTACATTTTGCATCTGAAGAGAAAATGTAACAAACCTGATAAATTTGGGGTTCATATTTAGATTTAGCACGCAAAACTGCAAAGGATATGGCATTTTTCTTATTTTTTTCCCGTACAAATCTATATAATATGAGAAAGACCTTCAATTTACCTAGAATCACCCAAGCTATGGGAAACGGAAAGCACTCTAGAGAATTTCTGTGTACAAAATAAGTGTCTATAAGTCGCGGCACTTAAAAATATAGCATCTATCTGTCTATTTTCGCGTATACTGATATTATCAAAATAACGTCCAAAATATCCCTGAGTTTTTGCCTATTTTCTGCATTTAGGGGAAAACTGAGACTTGTACGAGTAGTTCTGAGGTCAGATTTAAATTCAGCGGCTCAAAATCCATAAGGGTAGCCTAGTCACCTGTTTCGTGCAGGCAAGTTTTTTGTATGCCCTATGTGACCAGGAAATCCCTAGGCTTTTCTCTACTTATCGCATCTAGGGAGAAAATGCTAGAAACTCGAAAAAATTAGTGGTCAAGTTTATATTGAGAGCGCAAAACTGTAGAGGAAATAGCATTTGTCTTATTTTTTGCTTTATAAGTCAGTATAACATGCGCAAGACCTTCAATTTCCGTATATTTGTCCTAGATAAGGGAAGCGATAAGCACACTAAGGAATTTTTTTGTTTGAATTTGATCTATTAGAGTCACAAAGCGTAAGAATATGACATCAGTACATTTATTCTTCTGTATACTGGTATTATCAAACTAATGCCCAGAATAGCCCCAGTTTCCCTCTATTTTCTCCATCTAGGGGAAAGCTGAGACGTTCAGGACAAATTCTGAGGCCAGATTTGGGTTCAGCAGCTCAACATCCATAAGGGTAGCATAGTCACTTGTCTTGTGCAGACAAATTGTTTGTATGGCCTGTGTGACGAGAAAATCCCTAGTCTTTCCCCTACTTTTTGGATCTAGGAGAAAACTGAGACGTGTAGAACAAATTCTGAGGCCATATTCGGATTCAGCGGCTCAAAATCCATAAGGGTAGCATAGTCACTTGTCTTGTGCAGACACCTTTTTTTTGTGGGCCTGTGTTATTCTTCTTATACATTATTTTAAGAAATTTAAAGAAAACATATATTTCAAGAGTCAGTGGATCTTTTATTGATTGATCCAAAAGTAAAATCCTGATTTTAGTACTTTTCATACTTGTGTCGCACCTACCTAAAAACTGATCGTTGACACACTAATAAATAAAAAATAAAAAAATTTCTTGTAAATCTTTGCTTATTAAAAAAAGGATCGAATAAAAGTATAGAAAGTTCAAAGATAATTTTGGCAATATTCATACAAGAATCTTGTCTCAAATTTATAATATCATTAATTTAAAGTAAGTATATGTTTTGAATTTTATGTCACATTTATAGCCATCATATAATATTTTGTTTTCTTTAAAAACTCAATTTAAATTTAGGGTTTTTCTATCTGGATAAAATATGCAGCTTTTTTAGTTTTCATATTAAAGCCATAAAACTTACTTTTTTGAAAAAATAAATTTTCATCTGATTTTCACTTAAAATCGTGCTCTGTTCGTCAGTTTCTGGATTTTATAAATGCAATCTTAGGGGGTGCAATTTAGGTTGCACTCCGATGGCAGAGTAACAGGAATACAAAGACGTATTTTTCAAAAATTCTAAATATTTTTTTTCTGACGCTCGGTGTGAATCGGACTTCTGTCAGTGATAAAGTTTTTTGGAAAGTTTCAGATCAAAATATGTAATGGTTCAGGAGTATTTATGATTTTAGTTAATATCTGCGGTGGAGTTTTCGAATGTATACTATATGGTGAACGGTAGACTGATGGGGGCTTTACCGCGACACCACGTTCTCTCGCTAGTAAGTTTTTGCTTTTGTTTCCTTTTTTACTAACAATTTCAAAGTAAGTTTTTCCATGCAAGATAAACGAAGTCGAATTTTTCGTACAATTTATTTATTAGGAGTTAATATAACAGTACTCATTTTTAATTTAAATAGAAAAATTATTCAAATTATTATTTTGTTTTAGCAAGTTTTTCTTGTCCATGTACTCTCATCTGTCCTTCATTTTCCATCTAGAAAGGTTTGCAGTGTATTTTCAATTTTCGTATAAAACGAAAAATCACCATATTTGTATTAAATCACTTTTATTTTGGAGAAAATAATTAAATTAGATTTAATAAATGCAATGTACGTGGCTATAGGTTGGTTCACAACACGAACTTTCAAGCTCGCTTGTGATTTAACCAAAATGAAGGTGTAGTTAGGTGCAACATCAGGTGCACGCTAGAGTATCCTACATTTAAATCTATATAAACCAAAAAAATCTACTAAAACTTGAATAAAATTCATGTCTCTTTTTTTCAACTTACTTTCGGTAAATTTTTATTCACTAAGAAATTTAATTACTATAGCATTATAAGCCAAAAACATTCAAAAACTCCGCCGCTGACATTAACTAAAATCATAACTTCTCTTAAACTATTGAATATTTTTATCTGAAACTTTCCAATAAACTTTATTACAGTGTTTACGGAATTTTTGTCGCGAGATTTCTTTTCTTGCTCAAAATTATCTTTATACATGAAACCCTGGAAGTTACAAAAATCCGATTCATGCTGAGCGACAAAAAAAACAACAATTTTTCAAAAATACGGGTGTAAATTCCTAATAATGGATCTACTGGTTCAAAAAATCTATTTATTAATAAACGTTTCACCCTTCGACGAAGGATCTCTTCAGTAAAACACAACTATGTACATATCTATATAATAATTCAATGGAGAGAGTCCTTGGTAACTTTATGGAGTGAACCATGTCAAGTCAAAGAAATAAAAACTGTTTGTTTAAGAAATATTCGTAAAAAATAGTAAAATTTAAAAAAGAGAGATATGTTGGCTTCCATGTTGGCCTTATAAGAATGTTATATTGAAAACAAACATTGGTGAGCCATCATATTATTCTTTCGACCGCCAAAAAGTAGCGTCAGTCGGGTGGTTTGAGCTACCCAATTTTTTTCGTGTTTCGCATTTTGATAAATATTTATTGATTCGAAATGATAGGATATTGCATTTTGGAATGTGTTACGTGAATTCTTTGTAATTTCATTATAAAATGTTGTGATTTTCAATATGTGACTCCCGATTTGATTCCAGAATCGGATAAATAATCGAGCGAATACGCGAATCAAAATTTATTTTTTAAATATCGCCCCCATAAGTCTGTTTAATAGGGTTCTAAAGAACCCCATACGTGAAAAAATTGGGTTTTGCGAATTTTTAGCATTAAATATGTGATTCTGCAGTTTAAAAGAAATACAAATGGTTTATAATACATCAAACACTACTTGCTACTGGTTATTAGTTTTTTTTATATAAATGGTTTAAACAATTTACTGTTTTTAGCAATTTTATCTTAAATAGAGTTAGAAAGTCGTGTGTTTTTTCGATTTTTTCAACTATCGATTCGTTTTTTTTCTTTTGAAATATTCAACTTTCTGTCCACTTTTAACTTAGATCTTGGTAATAATAAACACAATTTAGCAAACATCATTTTTTAAACAAATTAATATTGTTTATAACTATATTCTCCTATATAATTGTTAGAAAGTTGGGTTTATTTCTAACATTTTTTACATTACTTTGGGTTTTTGTTATGAACAAATAACAAATAAACATTGGAGAGAATCATTTTTTAAACAATCCTTTTCTTCTGTATGAATCTATTTTTTCTGAAATAAGAAAAATATTCTTACGACGAAAATCAAAAACAATCATTACTAGAAGTGCTAACAGAGTACCGCAAGCAATTTCCTATCTGCAGTACGTCTACCTTAAACCGTAAGATGCTATAAAAAAGAAAATGGGATAAAAGCAACTGTAATAATTACAGAGGGAACAGCTTATTAAGTACCATAAGTCAAATATACTAAAAAATACTTATTCGAAGGGTAATGAAAATAACAGAAGAAAAGATATGGAATGTCCAAAGTGGACATCATCAAAGTGAAGATCATGTACGGACCAAATATTTAGCTTAACCCCTTCGTTGGCAGAGAGAATTCGACAAAAAGTGCCGAAAATGACAGGAAAATTTGTTATCCTGAAAATTTGTATCCTAGGGTTTTTGGAGTCGCTGAATCCGAATATGAAGTCAAAATTCTTGGTACTTACGGGTTTTTGGGGCCGCTGAACCCGAATGTGAAGTCAAAATCTCATTCAGCGACCCCAAAAACCCGTAAGTACCGAGATTTATCCAAATCAAACCGTTTTTTGTATGTTCGTCCACCATATTGGATCCGACATTTTGAATTTTTGCATTTTGACTTCAGATTCGGATTCAGCGACCCCAAAAACCTCCGAGTAAGACTTGAATGTAAAATCAGAGTAAGTTATATAGGAAAAAAGAAGATTGAAGCATTTTGCGGCAATGCCACACAGGGCACGGACAATTTTGACGCGTTTTGCGTCAATGCCAACGATGCGGTTAAGGCAGATTATAGAAAAAAGTCTGATCTTGAGAAAAAAATTTTTCTGTTCTTTTGTTGCCTTAGAAAATTCTTTTGACAAGGTAGATAGAAGTAAACTTTGGGAAGTACTTTAAGAATACGGAGTCAATGGATGGCTCCCAGAAGCAATGAAAACAATATACCGTAGAAGTCCGATAAGTGTACACTTCCCTTAAAACGTCATCAAACGTACGGCACGCACACTAATTGCAGTTCTCCCACTACGTGTACTATTGTGCTCATGATTTGCGTCCATGATTTACGCATGCGCGCACCTAATATCGTGCTACTAGAGGGGGTATCCGATAAGTCCGCAATTCCTGCAATTTTCCGCCCCTATTACAGCCCCGAAGTTGGAAAGTTATCGGACTTGTACTGTACTGGTATACTGGTAGAAAAGCGAGTGTAAGGGTAAATGTGAAACTAGGTAACTGTTTCTATATTATGCAAGGTGTTAGACAAGGATGCCTCATGTCCGCATGGCTATTTATATTATTTATGGTTTACTCACAGTAATACAAGATGATAGATTTTAAATGTAGATGAATTTCATTTTTGCATTATATTAAGTAAGTCACTTAATTTCAACCAGACAAGTGCAGTGTCTCCTATCTGATATACGAATAATATGATGATTAACTGACAGGTATGTTGAGTTTAGGATGATTTTGATTCGGGCGCTCTGAAATTTAATTTGTGCTAGCAGAAAGAAGTGCGCGAAATGCGATGCGGCGATGCGCAAACACTAGACGGATTTTGGCGATTTTAGAAGAGGTGCCAAGAAAGCAGCTGAGGGTGGTGTCCCATGATTGCAGAATTGCGTTGCGTTTTGCGTAATGCGTCAATTCACTAGACATTTCAGCCAATAATATTTTCCTAGTTATTCAGAGCAACACTGTGATTGGCTTAAATATCTAGTGATTTTACGCAATACGCAAAACGCAACGCAATTCTGCAATCATGGGACGCCACCCTGAGAATAGCCAATATGGTGACGATGGCGCTGGCTGGATAGTATCTATCAACACTGAACTTACGGTATAGTCGTTTCGTCAAAACATTTCCTATTTTGATATATGTTCTCAGATCTATAACGGATTTTGATTATGAATAGAATAATTCTTCATATCTGATAAATAAGATATAAAAAAGGATTGAAGATTTGCGTTCTGTACCTGGTATTTCAACAATCAGCTGACTTAAATTAACCTATAAAGTACATTTTACGTACATAAAGCAGTTGACTTTTAAAGAAAGTGCGTTACTTAAAGTCATGTTATAATCATCAGTTGACTTTCCACTGGCGAATGATCCTTTTGGTTACATCTGAAAGTCAACCGCCTTTATCTACTGAAGTTCAGATTCTTGTATTACTGTGCTGTCTAAGATTAGCCCTCTTCGACGAAGATGTCAATCTCGAAACAGTAAGGGTACGTGGGCTAGCGTTCGCAGATAATAAGGTTGTTATGGCAGAGTCAATCGAAGACTTGCAAAAAATCTTGAACAAACTGAATACAAGCATGAAGAGCATGTGTCTCTTCATTAACGTAAATAAAACAAAAACTATGGCTGAATAAAAATCCGTAAATGAGTTGATTGTGTCTATGTATGTATGTATATATATACAAGATGGTTTAATCATTAACAAAGATTAGCCTTTATGACACACAGAATGACCCTTTTTGTTAGGACATGTATGCACTCGAAGTTATACACCGCTCGTTTTGGAGTCATAAAAATTTGACTCAAGAGATAAATTTATGTCTTCAAGTCATAGAAACTTGTTTCCAAGATATAAATTGAAGTCTGGCTCCGTTTCAAAACAGAGACATGCTTAAGTTATACTTTTAGACTTCAGCATGCCTTGATTGGGGGCAATTCAAGTCGAAGCATTTTTACTCGTATAGATACGGAAAGATAGATGAGGACTTAGATAGGCGCATAAGAGGGAAAGAAGGTTATCGGTAGAGTAGAGCCCATTTTTAGAATTTACATGTTTATTAGAAAAAAGCTAAAATGTCAATACATAATTCTATATATGTACCGACTGTGCTATAAAATATCGAGACATGGAGCTATCAAGAAAAGGATAAGAGTAAAATTAACGCGATAGGCATGAAATTCCTGCTCATAATGTGCGCGAAAACACTGATGGACAAAGTATGTAACGAGGTAATCCTTAAAGAATGTGATGTAGAAGAGACACTAGTTGGCATGTTGAGGGAATGGAAGATGAACGGCTAGCGAAACAAGGGTTTAAAGATAAAGTAAATGGCAGCGTGCCCAGAGACAGACGGCGGAAAGCATGGTTAGAATTTGTGCATGAGACCCTAATTAGAAGAGAAATTAGAAGCCACAGAAACAAGAGAGTCTGCATGAAAAAATGCATGGACGTGAAAGAAACTAGAGAAGTATGTATTCCAAAACAGAAAATTATGGTGACAAATAGTTAATAAAAAGAGGGCCAGTAGAGTTCATGACGCCTGAAATAAAAGACCTTGGATATTAATGGATCCAAGTGGGGAACCTCACATGACGGCTTTGTAAGGCTCGTCACTTGGGGTGATTGTGAAAGTGCCAGAGACGAATTGAAGGGGAGCTGGAAACGACCTGAAAATAAGCCGGTAGTAAGTACTGTAAACTTAACCAGAGTTGCAACTTCCTACTTTCTGCACCTGTTGCACACGATATTTTCTTTTAGAAATGAAGAGAATTTTCGATTTGAGAAACAATTGCTGGTAAATTCACAAAGTATGATTTCCGATCGAAAACCCAAAATCTATATTTTTTTATTTAAAAGTTTTTTACATATTTGAAAACAATTTGTTGGCAGTTGCATTCAGTTATAAATGGTCAAATTGACTTAAGAGATTTCGTTCAATTAAAATGTTCAGAAAATTTTGTTGGAAAGGATAATTTGAAAAAGTGTTGAGACTCATTTGAATTGCAACAAATTTGAACCACACATATTCATTATTAGAATCTAGGGGAAATTGATAATTTAGAGACTGTTTTTAACCATTTAAAGCAACGGGAAGTGTTGCCTTCAGACTGTCAGTCACCTGTCAAGTTGATTTTGTCGGGCGTTATTTGGGTGAAATAGATGTTGGTAAACAGATAAGTTATAATAATAATTACCTAACTTTTAATTTCCTCTCATTTATCAGTGAGAATCAATGTCATAAAAGTTTAAATGTCGACGGACATGACTAACCTAACATTTGGAAGTTATAATTTTGTTCAAAGTGACTAGTACGCACTGCTAAATGAAAGAAAGATAAAAATTAGGTAAATAATATTCCAGTTAGTTTGTTTATTAACAATTATTTAGTCTGATATTGCAAAGCGAATAATTGCTTTCACAGGTATTCAGGTGGCTCACAGTGCGATTCAGCACTCCACAACTCTCAACATGGCCCAAAATTGAGTCTCAAAATGATACATTCCCCTAGATGCTCAGATGTGCAACTACGTTTAGAGGAATAAATGTGAGACTGAAAAATCTCTGAAACTCTCATTGTGAGACCAATGAAATTTGAGCTGGAACAAATTTAATACCAACGTTTTTCTGTGTATACATTTTATTACAAAACAGAATTTTGTTGTATTATTGGAAGAGGATTTTCGTCAAAGTCAATTATTGTTTTACATCAGTGAACACTAAAGAAATAAGCCATGTATCCTAACCTGGATATTTAGCGATTTTCTTCGTTTTTCGAATCATCGCGAGCAACTACAGAAACCATTTTTTTAAAACCATTTGTTATCAAAATTTGCCTAGAATTTTGATTATTTTGTTAAAATTTTATATGAAATTGAATATCCTTTTTGTGGATGGTTTTTGAATTCTGGCAGAGGGACATTGCAGCTTCCGATGGCCTTGTTGCGTCATTATTGTGATAGCAAAGACTTTTTGACTAAACACAAACACTCTTGAAGACGCCAGCGAACACTGGCGTGGCTAACGGTGGCACGTGGCACTCTTCCCAACTGGCTTGCGCTGTCTCCGTTGGTGAAAATCCGCTTGACTTCGCGGACAATCACCGCAGGCTCGTTAGAATTTAGGACAAGCGGCGTCAAAACGAAATGCTGAATCTTTAAAATAGACTAGAGTATAATCACACTAGCTTTTAATCGAGTATTTTTCCTTTATACAATTCTAAATACCCTTCATCTGCATTTCTTTTAATAAATTAACAAAGGGAGGTTGTCCATTATGGGATGCGATTTTAATTGTGCTTTAAAAATGTGCAACTAGGTCGAAAACATCTAAATAAATGAGGTTCGCAGTCGCTCAAAATAAACCAGTGAAATCTTACTAATTTCCAGTGAAATCTCACTAGTTCAAACAGCAACCAGTGTGTCACTGACGATCATTGAGATTTCACTGGTTCACTCAGTGGAATTCCGTCACTTGTTTAATCAGTGAGATTCGTTGGTTCCTCAGTACCAGTAATCATCTGGTCGTACGTGCTGTCGCCCGTCAGTTGGTTAGGTATGACACTTCTTATTCTTCATCACTATTGTGCCAACTTTTGCAAAATTATTTTTCAAAATCCACACTTAACTAATTGTGGGAAGGCAGACGACTGAAAAAGGATCATGTCTTGGCCACGTGGAGCTCTATATCACTGCTTTAATATGGCGTCACTGGTATATACAATAACTTTGGTTTAGTTGATTCATTTACTGTTTCACCCAATCGAAGTCGGAAAATCACAGGTTCACCAGTGATATTAAAAATACTGATTCAGCCAATGATAATTTCACTTGTTAAGTTTAAGAGAGTATTTTCGTTTTGTTTTGTATTTGCTTAAGAGATCGCGTACAAGAGGAACCTACATCCTTAGAATTTCGTTCAGATACATACTTTTCCCCTAGTAACAGGTCATTACAAACTTTTAATATACTAAAGTAATAATTGGCTATTAGATGTATTTAAATCAAGCCAAAATGTTCAGTTTGAACAATTTTCTAAGTATGATCAAATTCTTTATTCTAAAACTTTTATCATTTTCAAAACCAATATTTCAAGGGTAAGTCAGTACCGCGACAACCGTGAAAAATGCTTATTCCTCATGGCATACGTCACTCATTACTTAATTTTAAAATATAAATACTACATCTAATAATAATAAAAATATCTTTTATTTATATTGTTATATCATTTGATTGTACTATTTCTTTATATTTATTCTATTCTTATTATACTATTGTTATATGTTTTACTTTTATCTCATATGAAAGTAATAAGAATCAAAATATAAAAGTTCAATTAAATGAAGAAAAATTAGTTGAAAATGAAAGTTTTTACTTGCTTTAAGTAAATATAATAGAAAATCAGTTACCATAAAAAGAAATTGGCAAAAAGTTCCAGCAGCAGAAATGAAACACGGATTTTCCCGTTACAAATTCGGAGTGCTACAGCTTTATCTGACTGGGATTTTTAAAGCCATTTTCCTCGAGAGCGGCTGAAAAGTACAGCTTAATACTTTAATATATAATAAGTTTGGTAATGGAATATTACTGGGACGAGTATGAATCGAAACAAAATTACGAAGGATGAAGGCTATCGACCGTTTAATGCTAAACTTTAATAAACATCGATATCTTGGAAAATAAACCATAGGCAAAAAATTTAAAAAAAAACGTAAGTAACTCCTAAAAATTTTGTTTGGATCGTTTTTCGCTTTTAGCATTTTCTCAGATTAATTCTTAAAGAAAAAAAACATAATTAGACCTTATTTCTTGGATTTTCAAAACTATTGTACTTTTACAATCTTATCGTTTATGATAGATGATATTAGATTATTTCTGAAAGGCTTTATCAGCATAAAAAGTTGTCAAAAGTTACTCGACAACTCAACATTACAAATTCTGAGATTTGTTGGTTTAGATTTTTGTATATCTTCTCTATTTTTTTGTTCTAAAACGTGTAAAATTAAAACAAAATTGCCAAATTTATACAAGAGGGGCCGCCGTACTTTTAGATGAGGTGTAATTAGCCGCTTTTAAACTGTCAAATTCACTCTCGCAAATACTATAAGAATACTATGAACTGCCAAAAATGTTGACTTTCGTAGTGATTGAAAATTTCAATTACCGAAATAAAAATTTAAAAGCGAGCTTTTAAAGTTGATTTTTGTTTGTTTGAAGTACGATGATTCCAGAAGAAAATTTTGATTATTGCTAAAATCGCAATACTTTAGGATTATTGGATGGCGTAAAAGTTCAAAAGATTTTGATTTCAAATAATGTAAAAATGTTGTCTATAAAAATTCGTATAATGATGCATATTTTTAAATCACCTCAAATCGTTAAAAATATTCAATAAAATGACTGGCTTTTTCGCAATCATGTAACGCTTCTTAAATGAATGTTTTAAAACCAATTTACCACACATGCTTCCTTAATCTATGGAGGGCTCTATTTTCTTGGCGAGGAATTCTCCCCATGGGTGGTCGAGACTCTAGAAACTCTAAACTAGAGCTCGAAATCTAAAATAACAGTCCATTTCCATTTTAGCGCCTCTAAATGTACATATGTTCATCACATTTACATAAACAATTATTCATATATAATTTTGAATATTTCTCCAGTGTTTTTGAGGTAGTTATGCAATCACTTTCGAAGCATAATGAACTAATTTAACGCACTTTGCGCTCGATACAATTGCTCACAGAATCATTTACATCAAATCGTGTGCGCAAACTGAAATAGAAAATAATAGAAATAATAGCTTTTAGACTACGTCTAGTCGTTCTGCAAAATTGTTAGAGCTGGAAAAGGGGATGCACTGACTAGGAGCTAGGCGTCCCGAAATTGCGGCACGACTAGCCAAACTTGTGATAGTATATTGTGCGACAAGGGAGAGAAAAGAACGATTTCGCTCGGGCAGCAATCACACGAGTGAAATCGCTTCTCTCCCTAGTCACACACGATACTTTTTCCAACTCCTTTATAAGAAAAGTGTGAATTTGTTATGCCTGCAAGAGTGAGTCGCAAAAATGCAATCTGTGTATATGTAATATGTTCATTGAGGTTATGTCATGAAGTCCCTCTGACGTCATTCTTATTTCTTCCCTAGGGAGCAAAATAGTCAAATCGCCAACTGCGCATGCGTCAACAGCCTTTTTCCCCAATGCTCTGAAATCACTTAATTTTGCGTTCACTCTAAATGCATGCAAAATCGCACTTTTCAAGCAGGTGTTGAAAAAACATTATTTGGCTACTGATCCCCATTTTTTAGACGACGAGACCCTTCAGTTTTTGTAAGGATTTACAAAAATTTACCTAATTATTTTTAAAAACCCGGGGCACATTTTTTGTAGAATTTTCCCTGAAAGCATCTTTTAAAATTGGACATCTCGGCGATGTTCAAAGTCAATTTAGAACGCTTCTAATAATTTAAACAATTGAACTAATGGGCTTATTTTTATAAAAGAGTTTTAATCTTCTTATTTGATGTTTTTAATTGTTTAAAAATAGTTCAATGTACAAAATATGGACAAGAAATTGTTAAATATTTTACTTTTGTAAGAGCGAATAGTTTCTATTACAATATTTTCTTTTATAAAAATAATTAGATTAACCTTTCACGTTTATATAGTTAACAGAATTTATATTATCGTCCATTCCCTGAGTATAACAATTTTTAGAATTATGGGGGGGTCAGAAAGAAGTATTACGGTACTTTACTGGGGGGGGGGGGCACAGCAGAAAAACACTTTGCGTAATTTGTGGACGATAATTATATAATAATACAAAAATATGAATCCATCAATTACGTTAATTAAATTCAATGTCATTTTCTGGCTTTTACAGTATAACTTACCAGGAAAATTAATTTATGAATGAGAAATTTTTAATGAAAATTAATGTTTATATTAAGAAATGGACCCCTTGAACATTTTTAAAGGCATGTTTATTAACCAATGTAATGGTACGTGAACAAAAAGGGCCAAAACCCAACCAATTTGACTTCATTGAATTGAACCAAATTGCATTGATATCAAGATTCGTGGTAGTGAATCAGGGAATTCGAAAGTAAGATAGGAGAATGAAACTTTTTTTTAGTATTTTTGGTCATCAGATGAAACTATTCTGAGGGAAAAAATTTTAGGTCTGGATGTTCGGGGAAACGCTTTTAGCAGGTGCCGGTTTTGACTTGAAGTTTCCCATCACATTTTGGAATTTTTAGAATAATTTTTTGGGGTTTGAAAAAATTTGTCGGGAAAGTATAGGGGCCTGTAGAGAATTATCCAACGAAGAATTTCATGGTATGGGTTTGACAGCCCTAACACACCCCCGAGAGTATCTGAAAACGACCGTTAAAGCCAAAAATGTCAATTTTTCATGAAATCGACCTTTTGAACACAATTATTTAAACAAATGGAATTTGCTTAAATAATCTTTTTTCTCGAAAATTCGTTTTCTCCTTAAAAATTATTACTATTAGTCTAGTAGAATATTTATTAACGTTGGTTAATTAATGTTTTATTATTCAAACAAGTGGGATTTGTTTAAACAATTTTTTTCGAAATTTCTTTTTTTTCTTAAAAATTATTACTATTGGTCTAGTGGAATATTTATTAACATTAGTTCATTAATTGTCAATTGTTTAAACAGATGGAATTTCTGTAAATGATTTTTTTATTGAAAATTATTAATATTTCTTCAGTGAAATATTTATCAACATTGTTTGATTAATTTTATTTTTAAAAATTTTTAATACAAATTATTACTTAAATATTGCTGATAAATTAATTATTATTAAATTAATTGTTACTGTTAAATATTCCACTAGACCAACAGTAATAATTTTTAGGGAAAAAACTAATTTAAAAAAATTATTCAAACAAATTCCATTTGTTTAAACAATAAAAAATTAATGAAACAATGTTATTAAATATTCCACTAGACTAACAGTAATAATTTTAAGGGAAAAAATAAATTTTCGAAAAAAAATATTGAAATAAATTCCATTTGTTTAAATTATTAAAAATTAATTAACCAATGATAATAAATATTGCATTAGACCAATATTAATAATTTTAAGCAAAAAAATACCAGAATACAGTGCTCAAAATATCGATTTCATGAGAATTGACATTATCTATTTTAAGGGTAGTTTTCAGGTATGCATGGGGGTGTTTTAGGGGTGGCAAACCCATATATATGATACACTAAATTCTTCGTTTGATAATTCTCTACAGGCCCCCATACTTTCCCGTCACATTTTTTCAAACCCGAAAAATTTATTCCAAAAACTCAAAAAAGTGATTTTTCCCCATGCATTTTACATGCGAAACTTCAAGTCAAAACCGGCACCTGTTAAAATAGAAAAATAAAAAAATAGAAAATTAGGGAATTTCTTTTTTTCGGATTTGGAATGAAATTGGGGGGATCGTTGCCATCTAAAAAATAAAAGCCTTTTTGACCCACCCTACTCTACACAGTACTGGGCAGTGTTGGCAATCGTGTGGTGATGAGCTGCGTAACGTAAACATGACCTAACTTAACCTTTAGCTATGCGGGTGCGTTATTATTATGACATTTATTATTTTGTCGATAATCTGCTTCAAACAGCGGTTAATTATGGATAATTGTGTTCTTACATTTATACTCTTACAGGAACTTTTTACACTTTTACATATCAGAAAATTTAACTTATTGGCTTTAAAAATAATCAATTGAATTAATAATTTTCAATACTAATTATAATTACTTTCTATTAAAAAGTAAATAAAAATATTTATGGCTGCTACACAAAACCTTTCAGCGTTTAACCGAACAATTGACGAAGAAGCAATTTCATGAATAGTTCTTGTGATTTAAATTGTCGTAGCATTTTATTAAATAAAATAATAAACTTTCAATTTGAATGATGTCCAACGTTATGTTTTGTAAATAATTTTACTTTTTTTGCATCGGCCAAAAATAAAAATTGCGATTCAGAGGCTGCTGTTGAGATTTCCCTCCTAATTGAAAAACTGTTTTATCAGCCCGTCACAGATAATTGTTTCACTTGTTCGACGTGCTCACTCACATTTATATTTTCATCGTGTTGCCATGCGTGTGAACTTTCACGACACTTTCAAAATTGCAAATTTTTTGTTTAATTTTGATATCCATCTGTTCCAAAAGAGTTCTGGATCTGTTTTGAATATTCGAAATTAAAATTTTGAAAATAATTGGTTAATAGTTGCAGGAGTTCTGATCAGAATTCTGCCCACTCCCTCCCCCCCAAACATTTCTACAAAAATTCTTATAACGCCTTTTGAGCATGCCAAAATCAAAAGAGATATAGATCTTTGACGAAACCCAAAAGTGATATAAGGCTTTTTTTGGACGCTGAATTCCCAAATTGGAAGAGTCCCGAATAATTAAATTCGTGAACAATTTATAATATTACCGATTTGGAAAATTCCCGAATAATCAAATTTCCGACAGTCCATAAGATTACCGAATTTGAAAATTCCCGAAAATTAAAATTCTCTCAAGAATATTGCCGAATTATAAAATATCCGAACTAGAAAATTAACGAATTATATGGTTCCTGATTTTTAACAATTACATTTTTTATTCCTAACATTAATTGAATAATACAATTAAACTTTTTGTTATTTCTAAAAAAAAATATTTGTTATATTTGGGAATTTTATGTTTCGGAAATTTTCTAGCTCGGATATTTTATAATTCAGCAATTTTCTGTCTGTCATGTTATTCTTCGGGAATTTTCCAATTCCGAAATTTTATTATTCAGGAATCTTACAGTGTCAGGAATGTTGTTTTTCGGGCTTTTACAGTCGTCTCAAAGAAACTTGAGAACAAAAATTTTAAATAATCAAAACTTTCAAATTGAAAATATATAATATTTTAATTTAAATTTCGCGCGAAAATCGCATGGAAATTCTACGCCATGCTTATTTAGAATGAAGAGAAATTCATACGTCTATCAAATATCTGAAAATGATGTAATTATTGACATTAGATTCTGGATGTAATTTGACACGAGATTTAAGTTGGAATATTTATAAAAAATAAATTTAAATAAACTTCTGAAAGGTGGGATAATTTCAAATGCTTGAACCGAAGAATGAACGTAAACTATATAAATCAGATTTCCTTTATTACAAAAATCGATTATTTGCTTGTTTATTTTTAAAATTTGGAGGTCCCTATACGCCTCCGCCTTTGTTGGTCTGCCTACGAATACATTCCTCACGAGACTAGACGAAACTCTGCCAAGACAAGAGAGTCGTCATCCAGGTTAGTAATACTCAAATTAGGCGACTTTATTTATTTTATTTTTATTTAGTGGCTTCTATACGAGCCTGTCTTTGTTCTCTTATTTCGCTAATCGGCATTCAAAAATTTAAACTCATGAACTTTTATATAAAATCTCTGTCACTCCCGCCAGATTGTTCTTTGTGTGCTTAAAGATAACGATATAATCGCATTAAAGTAGCAGTGAAAGGCTGTATATAATCACCTTAAATTCGCAAGCTACTTTTGCCGATAACCGTTTGAAGTTCATATTTAATCACTGTTCTTTAATTTAGTTCAGCAAATTTTACCCGCGTTAAGAAAATTATTTTTTTGACATACAGCAGCTGCATCTTAATTTTGTGAAATTCTGTGAAATCGAAATTTAACGACATCGAGAGCCTTTCGAGAGTTTGTGTCCACGCTGAAAGGGTTCATTAGCAAGCGTCTCGTGATATCAACAATTTTATAGTTAAACAATTTTAAAACATACGTGCCTATGAAAAATAACAAAACGGAATTTATTCTATGTGATTTTTTTTCGATGAAGGTTTTTGATGATAAACTTAAAAACGAAATAAAATTTTTCCCAAAGTTCATTTATTTTTGAAAGCATAAATCGTCATAACTCAACAAATATTATTGAAACTCTCTGAAATTTGGTATAAACACGCAGTATACTCTATTGATGCCTACAAAACAAAGAACAGTATTTAAACTGATTATTAATAATTAATTGAAAATTGAGATCAGTCGGGAATCATTTGTTTTTAGTTTCCTGGACAAAAGGCTCTATACATTTTCAAAAATTTTATCTGAAAGTACGAAACAAATTCCTCACTAGAAGTTTTTTCTACTTTGAACTTCCCTCGATACTTTCCGCCGGTGAAACTAAAAAAAACATGGTTACCGACCGATCTGAGTTTGAAATGATGTATTTATTATTAAATAAGAAATTATTTTCTTCATTTTTTAGACATTGCTGGAGTATACTGCGTGTGTGTGTTAAATTTCAAAAAGTTACAATAATATTTGACTGAGTTACGCAGATTAATATTGCAGTTTTAGTAAATATTTGAATTTTGGGAAAATCTTATTATAAACCGATTTCATATGAAGTCGGGCAGTCTGTTGATTTTTTTGTAGATATATCGTAATATGGTAAAGATATCCTGTGAGTTTCGTCCTCGCTAAACCTCGAGAACATTTACATTTTAGTTTTTTGGAAAAATATGCGCCATTTTGATAATTTAACATTTTTTTCAATTTTCGTTGTGGATTTTAAAAGATTTTACTTCTCCCTAAAAGCTTCTCCAAAGAAAAGAACATTCCGTCATTTGGTTCCCAAGATACTAAATACAAAAATAAAAATAAAATGTTGACCAAAAACAAAAATTACGTATCTGATATTTTGCCTGGGAAAACAATATATTTCAGCCCCAAACAATTCCGTGACATCACCGGGTTCAGACTGCACGATTTCATATAATATCGGTCTATAGTTTTGTAATTTTATTATTAAAAATGTTTGTCGAAAAAATAATTTGAATAGAAAAAAATTGGATCATCTCATTCTCTACATACCCCGATTTTAAAAATGTTCAAATTTTGAACATTAACATTTAAATATCACGTGACGCTTGGACGTTACTTTCTAGAGTTGAGCCCTCTTCAATTTATCGCATCCGGAACCAAAATTTCCCCAACGTGAACTTTTGACGGACCTTCCTCCCCCTCACCCCTGGTTCCTCTATCCACGTGGAATTATTTCATATTTTAAGAAAATATGAATTTTTTGGTATACAAAATCAGGACTCCTCTCATTTTTATTCGCATAAAGCAACAGTTAATTCTACAATATATAGTTATTTATGATACAAGGACCCTAAGTGGAACTTGTTCGGCCGAGTGTAAAAGTTTCAGTACGAGTCGAAGTCGAGGCGTATCCGAGACAAGTACTACAATTTACACGAGGCAAAGTGATACTTAGGGGCCGATTGTCACATACTATTTTTTATCACACCAGTCAATCGTAAATTCAAATAGGTTGCATGAAGTCCTAATCTAAAAAGCGAGACGGTTCAGAGAATGATTTATTTGGTATAAGCTATAAAGCAAAGAAGTAACATATTTTGACAATTTTCATGTAAATTTGAGTGTGTGGCTCTTTTGCCTCTACCAGCTAGTATTCTAAAGGTAAAACAGGCTATGATTTTTCCTTCAGTTTCTAATAAAAACGGAAGTTGTCCTTAGAATTGTGCATCTTCTATATTTTTTACATAGCTTTTTGAAACAACAAGAATCATCAATCGCTTCGTTTAGTTTCTCGATTTGAGGGCAAAATTCTTTCTAACCGGATTAAAAAAATTTCATTATGTCACATCAAAGTTAAAAAAAAATGTTATTCTTCAACCAAATAGTTGAATTTCTAAATAAAAAAGATGAATTCTTAAAGAAAAATATAATAATTTAAATTTCAATCATAAAATATTTTTATTTTAAACGAAAAACATTTGAATTCATCCAAAAAAGACAAATTTTCAACAAAATACTTGAATGCTCTAACAAAAAAGAGTAATTTTCAACCAGTTGTAATTTTAACAAAACAAAAAGATGTTAAATATTCTCCAAAGGAGAGAAGTTTCAAAAAAAAGTGTTATTTTTAACCTAAAAATATTAATTTTCTACAAAATAGTTATATTTTCAACGATAGATATGTACTACAATGATGAATCTTCAAATAAATAAGTGAATTTTACAAAAGTACACCAAAATCTCGCTTTCACTCACCCCGTTCTGGGCATCAATACGACGATCCAGCAAAAGCCTCGTGCACCCTAAGAACACGGAGCGACCCAAGGACTACCGCCTTCTGCATCTTCCCGCAAGTGTTTTAGCATATTGTTGACACGCAGGGATGCTTATTAGGCCATTAGCAAGTGAAAGCTTGGCACCTCCAAGAACGCCGATGATAAGGACGATCAGTTTAACAGAATATTCCGGGTACAATCGTTGCAACTCCCTTATAAGGTCTCGATACCTCTCTTTCTTTTGTCAAGAATATAAATTTCCAGTATATGCGGCACTTCCCATTCTCGTCAATTGACTCGATTTCCCTAGGAGCATTTAGAGGAGCGATATTATGGTTAATGCCGTAAGAGTGACAGAGATGGTAATAAAGCACTCTTAGTGCCGCATTGTGCCTTAAAGTAGATCGTTCCTGCGTGAGTTGGAAAACTAGATAGTATGGGAGGTAAATGCTCGGGGTGTGCATGGCACGTCCTACAACCATCATCAGGAATGTATTGGCTCAAAATGTGGCGACAGTATGTTAAGGTGGAAATGACACCGTCTTGGCATGCAAAAATGAAACCCTCCGATCCAGACTTCAATCCGGGCGATTTAAGGAAAGCAAACGTTAGCTCACAAGACATTGACTGATCCTTCACATTTCTGTGGAAGATACCGTGCATCCTCTTATCGAGGAGCTGTTCACGAAAGTGTTTCTCGTGTGCTTTCTTAATCCGGGCTTTCAGGAGTGAGTTCTCGAGATAGATAAGATTTGATGTATTTTGCTCACCTCTAATACTGAAGTGATGTCCGAGTGTTTCAGCAGCCTCCTCCGCTGCTATGTACAGAAACGCTCCTTTGCCCACTTCTTCGTGATTCCTGACCATTTTAAGAAGAGGGTCTCTTCCATTTGCAACTCTATTTGCTGTACCCAGAATAATCCTGTTGTGAAGACATTCAAGGCTCAATATTCCGCGATCACCTTGACGGCGTGAGATGTATAGTCGCGGAACGGAAGACTTAAGATGCATGCTTTTGTTCATGTGCATAACCTTTATTGTCCCGATATCAAGGGATCTGAGCTCATTCTTCGTCCATGGAACTACTCTAAATGAATGGAGTACTACCGGGGCGGCAAGCATGTTCGTTGCAGATACTTTATTCCTCGCCGACAGTTCAGAAGACCAAATCTGCCAGATGAGACGTTTGTGTCTGTTTCGGAGAGTATCCTTTATAGATGTCACATCCTGAATACGGCTCTGTGGCACGCCCAGGTATGTATAAGTTTCTCCAGCGCAAACGTGTCGTATAGCGCTTCAATTAACGAGCTCAGGATCTTCAGGGATGTCATTAAGTTTTCCTCGCTTCAAATAAACCTTGGCGCTTTTGTCTAACCCAAATTCCATTCCAATTTCCTTAGTATATCGTTCGACAATCTCTAGAGCTAGATGTCGTTGCTCTTTGTTTTTAGCATAGATCTTAAGATCGTCCATGTAAAATACATGAGTGACCTTTTACTTTCGATCTGCAGGTTTGCCGCACAAGTACGCGTCGGAATGGCGAAGTGCTAGAGATAGTGGCAATAATGTAAGGCAAAAGAGGAGTGGACTCATGGTGTCGCCTTGAAAGACACCTCTCTGAAAGGTGACCTTGTTAGTTGTCACACGATTGCGGATGAACCTTTAAGATTTCCAAAAGACAGATGATAAGTCTATGGGACGTCGAATCGAAAGCTTTCCGATAATCAATCGAGGCCATCGATAGGTCACGCTGGTAGCATGCTGCATCTTTGCAGACACATCTACCGATGAGCAGGTTCTCCCGACATCCCGCTACGCCTTTCTTTGATCCTCGTTGTTCATATATTTCTTACCACACAGGTTCAGTTGCCCGAACAGTCCTATCATTTAGGATAGCTGTGAATATCTTATAAAGTGTGTTCAGACAAGTGATTGGCCTGTAATTCTTTGGGTCAGCTAAGTTGCCTATTTTCGGCAGGAGTATGTGCGCCCTTCCACCAACCACTCCGGAATCGGCTCTTCCGACTTTAAATATGCGGTGAAAATACGGGCCAAATGCTGATGGGTTGAAGAAAACTTCTTCCACCAGAAGGTTTTGATACAATCTGGTCCCGGTGCGGAATAGTTCTTCATCCCTCTTAATACTTGTTTCACCTCCTCGGTAGTGATGGGTGGGCATTCTTTATCAGCTGTTATGAGGGCATCACATAGCTCCTTGAAGCTATTTATATTTTCTGAGTCTTCGTCCAGTCTATGCTGCACTTCGTAGAATTCTCTCCAAAATACTTCGACCTCCTCTGGTTTGGGTGGGTGTTCGACAGGAACTGGAGGGTCTTGGAAGAGTCGAGATGGGTCAGAGAGAAACTGTTGGTTTTCTCTGACCCACCTCTCCCTTCGCTCTAGACTTCTCTTAGCGTCAGATAGTATCCGTATTCTCTCAACAATATGCTGCCTGATGGTCAGCAGCTTTGACTTGTTAAGTGTGTGATAAGGGGTCCGGAGTTCGCGCGCGAACTTTCGAACCTTGGCGATAAAATTGCTGCCAGATGTGATGTAGTCAATCACACACTGAATGCGGGACGCGCACTGTCTTGCCCAGCCTATCTTTATGGCAAGTTGATGCATTCGTCTTTTGGTCTTATGATCAACCGTTGGTTTTTGTTTTACGGTTCGCATCGGCCAAAGCTCTCGCTGCATTATACACTCAATAATTGATAGCCCAGAGGTCGGATTCCCCAGAAAAATATCCACGGAGCTCGTCATCCATTTCAGCCAGATCTTTAGGCTTGAGAGAAACCTTGGTGTTGATGTTTCTCCGGGTCATAAAGCATCGCTCTTCCTCTATTGGATGCCTGCCCGCGGTTGGTCTTAGTGTCGCCTCTCTTTCTCTGTTGCCGGCTTGTTCTAGCTGTGGTAGAGTAGGCGTTCCGCTTACATAGCCCCTTTTTTGGAGTATTTCAGCATGGTTTCGCAGACGTTGCTGCGAAAAGTGCGATAGTTCCGGATGTTTTTCGCACCACAGAGCATGCAGCAGTGCAATGTAACCCCGTTCAGGGGCCACACTCGCACCGTAGCACTCTAGTAAGTCGTGATTCAGTCGCTCCGTCCACCCAAAGGTCGCGAGATCCCGCCGATCCATCGCATTGATTCCATTTTCATTGGCTCCCTCAGCTCTAGATTGGTCGGCATTGTTGGCTGACGCATTGTCGGGAGCCCTGCGCGTTCTGTTCTTTTGAACCGCACTTACTACAACTATGGTTGGTGTTGTCATTGTTGTTCCCACGAGAAGCTAGGGAAAGGGGTTCGTCCATCCTTGTAGAGCCCCGCATGCAAGGAAAAGGCTGCATACTTTGAGAGGTCGCCCGGTATCCCAGAGTCACCGTTCTAGACACCTCGCCCAGGTGCTATTCATTTTAAATCAAAAAGATTTGAATTAAAAAAAAATATGAATTTTCAACAAAATATATATAGCTGAATCTTCAACCAAAAAAGATTTTAATTTTAAACCAAATAGTTGAAATTTTAATTAACACAAAAAGACAAAGGTTCTTAAAAAGAGGTGAATTTTTTAAACCTAAAGGACTCTAGGTTTCTCTAAAAGATTTAAAAAGATTTTTGAAGGCTCCAAATATGTCAGAAAAGTATCTAGAACATTTATAAGATTTTTTTTATTTGATGAATTTTTAGGTTTAAAGACATTTGTAATCTCTATTTGTAGACTTTGCTTAAAAATCTTTGACATCCGTTTCCGAAGTTTTAGGAAACCATTTGAAATGTTTAAAAATATTTGTAAACCTTTTCTTAAAATGAATTTATTAAAATAAAAATAAAATTTAAATTTTCTCCGGAACCTCAAGAGAAAATTCAAAATTTTATTTAAATGTATAATATATTAACATATCAATATATTATTTATTATAAAGATTTAAATTATTTTTTATTCTTTTAAAAACTTCTAAAACCTAAATATCTTAGGTATGTTAAGCTGCTGTAACCACATCTTCGAATCGACTGCATTAAATTTGGTAATAGGGCATTAAATTAGCATTAAATGAGCCCTTAATTATAAGATAGGTTTTACTCGATTCGAAAATGTGGTTACGTCAGCTTAACATACCTAAATATTTTTTGAAATACTTCAAAGTTTTCCCAATATTTTTTAAAATCCTTCAAAATAAAAAAAAATTATCTTCCAGGTTCTTTCTTGATGTATTTTAAAATCCTCAAAGATTAAAATTAATGTTTTGAACGTAAGGCTACGAATGAATTCTAAATAATTAAGAGATTTTCCAGACATTTTATTTTTGGTACCGGTAAGTTTTGTTGTTGCCAGTACCGACAATGCATATACTTTGTAAATCAAGGTCAAATAAAACTACTTAGAAACCTATAAATAGAATCCCTTTTTCGTTTTTCAAACATTTGTCAAGGGCGAGATTTTCGATAATTTCGTTCAACCTTTTTTTTTTTTGTTGTATTAAAGATGTAAAACATAACAGAAGGCCTGTATCAGTTTTAAAGCTTAATAAAATATCTGTAAGACATAGCAAATACTTATATTACAACACACTGATAAATTAAAACAATCATAGAAGGTGGGCAGGCCCACCGTCCCCCTTCCCAAAAAAAAGAGTAAAATTTCATTTAAAAACGAATAGTAACTTTGATATATGTATAGCTGTTGATCTTTTACCAGGCTAATCGCCTGCATGATATATACGTATATCTAATATCTTTTTTATCGGCCCCACGATACACGCATGAATCATCTCGACGTCATTCGCGTTACACACAACGACGATAAAAGGAATGCACCGAGTCATTATCATTCAATGGCCGTTATTTTAAGGGGCAAACCAATATATGGGTACCGTTGCTCCAGATTTTAATAATTAATTCAATCAAGTATGTATCCTCGTAATGAGAATAAATGAATATTTTGTAACTCGTTTTTACAGGGGACGTTAACAGGTTTACAATTTTTTATCAGGTACATTAATTCTAGACAATTGAAAATTTCCATTTTAAATTTCTTTTCATTGAATTCTTTAATCTGAATATTCCACTTTTTAAATGCCTTTTATTTCTTTTTTAAAATTCACAGTGGATTACTTTGCAATCTTACGTAAAAGCTTTCGGGTTTAAAAATGTACTATTTAGGGTAACATTTATTTATATTGTGTTGTAATATTTTTGGACTTATTAATGTTTTAAGTCAACATTTTTCTGTTTTCTGGTCATGTTTCTTTTTAACACCTAAATGTTAAAA
>NC_046661.1:118287712-118287960 GCF_010883055.1 Belonocnema kinseyi | reverse complement strand
AGTCCAACGTGACCTTTATTTAGTATCATATTATTCAATTAATATTCCGATTAAATTTTTCAATTGCAATTCAAAATGGAAACTGTAGCTGTTTACAGTAAACTTAACCGATTCTTCATTTTACTAGTTTTTACACTAGATTCTTTTTACAATACGAGGGTGGATTGATAAGTTTCCGGCCTGACCAAGAGATGGCGCCACTAGGCCTACCTTGAGGTGGCGTTCTATAGTACCATCCTTAGATAGCT
>NC_046661.1:118282065-118287612 GCF_010883055.1 Belonocnema kinseyi | reverse complement strand
CAGCCTTGGAGGAGATTATGTTGAGAAATAAAAAAAAAAAATTCTTAAAAACGTTGTTTTTCTTGGTCAGGCCGGAAACTTATCAATCCACCCTCGTACTAGATTCTTCACTAGTAAGTGCATTGTTGTTAAAAAATTAACATTTTCACCCGTCCTCACCTATGTAGCCTTATCCATCCAAACGTTCTACACCAAATTTTGATTAAAAGTCTGTAGTAAAATATTCCCGATACATGTTGCTAGAATCTTTGATACCTTGAGTATTTTTTTAAGCTTTACTCTTCATGACATTTTTGTCCCGGAAATTAGATCCGCAAACATAATTTTTCAAAAAAAAAAAAAAAATTGTGCTAGACTTGTGCTCATTTGTGCCGTAAACGGTTTTTTGAAAAATAAAAAATTACGGGCACAATTTTTGAAAAACGAAAGAAGTTATCAAGGTAAAGTAAATGGCAGCGCGCCTAGAGGCAGACCGCGGAAAGAATGATTACAATGTGTGAATGAGACCCTAGTTAGAAGACACATCAGAAGCCTCAGAAACACGAGAGTCTGCATGAAAAAATGCATGGAAATAAAAGAAGCTAGAGTAGTATGTCAGGACAGAAAAATATGGCAACAAATAGTTAATAAAAAGAGTGTCAGTAGAGTGAATGACGCCTGAAACAAAAGACCGTGGATACTAATAGACCCAAGTGGGGAACCTCACATGGCGACTTTGTGTGGATCCTCACATGGAGTGATTGCTAGAGAGATTGATCAGCAACCTAGGTCGGAGCAGTGTTGCGGAACGAACGCGTTATTTAAATAAATATCACGAGAATTCTAGATCAATCTAAAAATTTTACATCCCTTCCTCACATTACTCCCTACCTTACCGACTGAGTCACGCCTACCCTGAAAGCAAAATGGCTTAATGGTGTAATAATAATAATAATAATAATAATAACTGCAAGTGATCGATGTCACAAAGCAGTTTTCCAATGATATCCACATGGAGTTCGGACTAGATAAATGCAGAACAGTGCATTTAATCAGAGGGGAATTAGGGTTCGCAGAGTTAGAGAACGAGTTCGAAAATGACATCGAGGCAATGGCTGCAGGCGAATCATATAAATAGTTAAGACAAGTCTAATGACTGCCTTCACTACGAGACTCTGATTAATTATGAAGAGTTTTCTCAACTCGGCAAACAAAATCAGGGCGATCAACACATATGCCATCCCTGTCCTCACGTACTCCTTGGGGCTCATAAAATGGTCTAATACCGACCTTGAAAATTTAAACAGAATTGTTCGCGGAGAAATGACGAAGCACCGAATGCACCACAGAAATTCAGCGATTGAAAGGTTAGTTCTAACACGACATTTAGGGAGTAGGGGCGTTATAGATGTCAAAAAACTGTGTGAGTCACAAGTTATACAGTTACGAGACTATTTTAACAGCAAACGAAATGTTGCGCTTTACAGAACCATCTGTCAAGCGGATCTTGAATACACGCCCTTAAATTTGTCCTCAGGTGAGGCCTTGCATATCAGGGCAGAAACCATAGAGGAATTAGAAATACAATGGAGGCAGAAAGCCATCCATGGCGAGCACCCCAACACGTTAGATCAAAATGAAGTGGATAGTGAGGTATCTAATATTTGGCTAAGAAAGGGTGTTCTGTATCCAGAGACGGAAGGATTCGATATTGCAATACAGGACAAGGTTGTCAGCACCAGAAATTATCGCAAACACGTGTTACATCAAGACGTGGTTGACCAGTGTCGATTATGTGGAGATTCCAACGAATCCATCCAGCACATTATTGGTGGCTGTCGAGTAATGGCTCAGAGAGAATATATGCACAGACATAATGATGTGGCGGGCATTATACATCAACAACTTGCCCTAAACCTAGGACTCTTAAAAGAATGGATGCCCTTCTATAGATACATTACAATGCCAGTTTTAGAAAGCGAAGATTACATCTTATATTGGGATGTTACTATCCAAACGGATCATTACATCCGGGCCAATCGACCTGACATCGTGATGCGAGAAAAAAAGGTGGAAGAGTCTACATCATCGACATTGCTTGTCCGCTTAACCGAAATTTGCAGTCAACCTCTACAACCAAGATCCACAAGTATAACGAGTTAAGGCATAAAGTAAAGACCGTATGCAGGAATGTGAATCATGCATCTATTCATCCCGTTGTGATTTCGGCTACAGGCATTTTCACGCAAGATGCACTGAACATCTTGAACATTTAGGAGTCAGTAGGGTATTGGCAGCAGCTCAGAAGGCGGTTTTATTAAACACCTGTCGCATTGTAAGAAACTTTCTTGATCATCAGGAAGCGAGCGACTAAAAACCCGTGGAGTGGCAGATGGTAGCTCTAAGAAAGCATCCAGAGGTGACTGTTGTCACCTCTAACGCTCGTGGCCGCGCGTGATTGTATACCTACAATATCATCGCAGGAGGTTTCAACCATCGTATTAAATTATTTGAATTAACTTATAACAATCTAATCTCATCAGTCACTTGACTTAGTCCGTGGCTATGATGTATAACTAGGTTTACCCGAGTAAAAGTTTAATAGAAACACATAATAACTGTTAAAAAACAAAAACCGAAAACCAAAAAAATTTATTATTTTTAAAATTTTCGAAAAAATAAAACTAGTGCTGATTTGTGCTCGACAAATGCAGTCTTTATTCCCTCTAACAAAATTACGTGAGATCAACAGTTCTCATATGAACACTCAAAATATAAACTAAAAAAACATAAAATGTCCAAAAATAGTTAAATTTCCAAAAAATAAAACTTGTGCTGAGTTGAGCTCGACAAATGCAGTATTTATTCCTTCTAACAAAATTACGTGTGAGATCAACCGTTATCATATAAAAACTCAAAGTGTACCTAAAACTCAAAAAACGTGAAGATCGAAAAATAACACACACATTCATATAATAGAATTTCCGTTTTGTGATATGAACAGTTTATATTTGAATGATAATTATATGTAAAAGACAGAATGATTTTCATAATATATTGTTCGAAATTGCAGTTTAATTAACAAATCATAATGTTGGTGTGAATTTCGCTGTTTTGAATAACGTAACGAATGCACAAATCAGCACAAGTTTTAGTTTTTCGAAATTTGGCTATTTTAATATGTTTTATGTCTTTTGAGGTTTAGGTATATTTAAAATTTTCATATGATACTGGTTGATCTCACGTAATTTTGTTAGAGGGAATAAAGAAAACATTTGTCGAGCACAATCCAGCACAAGTTTTATTTTTTCGAAAGTTGGCTATTTTAGGATCTTTTATGATTTTTGAGGTTTAGGTACATTTTTAGTTTTCATTTGAGAACAGTGGATCTCGCGTAATTTTGTTAGAGGGAATAAAGACTGCATTTGTCGAGCAAAACTCAGCACACGTTTTAGATTTTAGAAATTTATTTATTTTTTGATCTTGTATGTTTTTTGAATTTTAAATTTTGAGTTTTAATATGAGAACTGTTGATCTCACGTATTTTTGTTAGAGGAAATAAAGACTGCGTTTGTCGAGCACAAGTGTTAGTTTTTCGAAATTTTTCAAAATAATAAATTTTTTTGTTTTTTGTTTTTTTAACGGTTAGGTTTTTGGGATTTTTCTTTCTTGCACAAAATTGTGTATACTTCGAGCCGCGTAGTACAACCTTTCTTTTTGCTCTAGTAAGAAGTTGCGCATCTAGCAAAAAAAATGTTTTTCAAAAATTGTGACCGTAATTTTTGATTTTTCAAAAATCAAATACGGCACAAATGAGCAAAAGTCCAGCACAATTTAGCACAACTTTAAATTTTTTGAAAAAATAAGTTTGCGGGTCTAACTTCCGGGACATGTGTTAGACCCTGAACGATTGGTGAGGTATACCTACTTCCTTTGTGTATAACGTCTTACTTCTCCGTTTATCCGTTATACCTTCCTAAACTACTTTCCCAGCCATTCTCACAGGTAATAAGGTGTCTCTCTAATAGAACTTTTCCAGAACACTAATAAAACTATTCATTTCTAAAACACAAAATGTGAACCTAAATAATGTAAACTTTAAGCCTGAAAATATTTACATTGAAAATCTTCACATAAAGAAACTGCAATAAAAACTACGATTTGAATAGATTTTCCTAAACGCTAAAACCAAAATTTCTCGCAGATTGTAGAAGATCATAAACGGAAGGTAATCTATGGTACTCATTGTAAAATGAAATTAGTACCCAGTTTCGCAAATGAGTTTCTCGGCACATAGTTTAATCAAATAGATTTGAAAGGAAAGTCTTCTGTTTGCTTGAAAGTAAGGTCCGTTAAGCTGGCAAGACCACATTTCAAAAATGGACTGAAAACCTATAGGGAATTTTATACTCATTCAGGGCTAATTTAATGTCCTATTGCTAAATTGGATGCTCTTTATTTTAAACAAAAAAAACCTGTGGTCATGCTAGCTTAACGTTAAGCTAGCAGGACCACACAGAGAAAAAACGACTTAGGCATCTTTTTTTTGCACAATAATTTAGTTTTCACTTAATGCCCTATTGCTAAATTTGATGCTACGCATTTAAAAACAAAAGCCTATATTTCTGCTATCTTACCGTTAAGCTAACAGGACCATACATAGAAAAAAATGACTTTGACAATATTTCTTTACACTATAATTTAGGTCTCATTTGGAGCTCATTTAATGCTCCATTGCCAAATTTGATGCTCCGCATTTTTTTTTAAACCTGTGGTTCGGCTATCTTAACGTTAAGATAGCATGATTACACATAGAAAGAAATGTTTTCGCCAAATTTCTTTGCACTACACTTTAGAGCTCATTTAGGGCACACTTAATTCCCTATTGCCAAATTTGATGCTACGCATTAAAAAGTAAATCGTACGGTTTTTTCGAAAAATTGCAGAGCATTAAATTTGACACTAGGGCATTAAGTGAGCTCTAAATGAGTCCTAAATTATACAGCAAAGAAATTTTAAGAATGATTTTTTTTATGTGTGCTTCTACTAGCTTAACGTTAAGCTAGAATGACCACCGGGGTTTTCTTTAAATGAAAAGCATTAAATTTGGCAATGGGGCATTAAATTAGCCCTAAATGAGCCCTAAATTTCCTATAGGTTTTAAGTCCATTTTTGTTTTTAAACTGCCAGTCATTCAGGGAATTTTTCGGGCAGGATCAGTAGAGTAAACACCAGCAAAACAGACGGAAATGTCGATACTCAATATTTAAAAATTAAAATAATCTCAATTTGTACTTGTACGCAACACAATGTTATGCAAGCGAACTGCTGGCACTTCCATGTGAAACTACGTAATGAAAAATCCGCGTGCTCAACCAATCAATGAGGAAAATTTAAATTTGGAAATCCAGAAAATGTTCATACAAACGCTAATGTATTTCTCAATGTTATTGGATCATTAAATGTCTATCAAAGGGGGAGGGTCGGTAAGGCCGGTTTTTGGCCTAATTTATTTTTGGACCAAAAAATCTGAAAAAATCATGGTAGTATCTTATAAGTATCCCGAGT
>NC_046661.1:118254333-118281965 GCF_010883055.1 Belonocnema kinseyi | reverse complement strand
ACTCGGGATACTTATAAGATACTACCATGATTTTTTCAGATTTTTTGGTCCAAAAATAAATTAGGCCAAAAACCGGCCTTACCGACCCTCCCCCTTTCTTTGGAGAATAAATTTTTATCTGAACTAGCCGAATAGCAAGTGTAGTTAATATTGCTGTGTTATTTATTATATAATTAAATACATTGGAATATAAAATAATACTGTACTACATTGGACTATTATTATTAATATTATTCTTATTATTAGACTGATGATTATAATACTAAGTAAACATTTCAAAATTTAATGTTAAAATAGAAATAATATAATAATAATAATAATGAATATGATATTTAGAAATTTCATGTCTAACTATATTACCCTAACTTTTCCCTGCAAGTTGTACCTCACTTTCTGTTCAGACATGAAAACCCCCCCTTTTGTCTAATCCTCGCTACGCCACTGATTTATCAATCGTTTTTTTTAAATCTCTTTTCTTCAAAATTATTTGACTGGGATACTTAAACTCTTAGAGAAATGTTAAATATATATATATCAGAAAGGATCGTATTTTTAAGTACTTTTTTCATGAGAATTAGTAAACTTTTCCTAGCGATTCTATTTTTGAAAATTATTTCACTTTTTTTCTACTATTTAATTAAATTCGCTGAAATCTCACCAGACTTTTTTATCCATCCAGGAGTCGTAGAAAAGTCACTTGAAATTTAAGCGAGTATTTTTTTCTGTGTATTTTCTTTCAAGTCACTTCCGTTACAAGCTTGTAATTTTTGAATAATTAATACTTTTTTATTAGACAGAAATTGAAGGATTAATTGAGAGTCGTTTAAAATCTGGAATAGTGAGGGGGAAAGAAATACGAAGCCAATGCAGTTTTCCTTGTGTCTGGATTATGAATACCCCTGCTCCAATTTGTATCACGGGCGTACCAAAATAACCTTGCACCCCGATAACCATATTACTGTTATGTTGGAACTTCTTTCTTTTCCTGCTGTTGGCTTGAGGAGTTAACAATTTTCCTCATTTTTTATCCACTAATATCGAATGTATCTACTAATTCGAGTTCGGAAATCTTATTAACAATATCGATCCAATTGCATAATAATAGTCGCTGCAGGTTTTTCCACAATTAACATTATTCAGTACTTAATTTGGAAGGCAAGTTCTGTCCTAAATTCGTGTAATTTTAAGCACATTGGTTGCAATAATAAATCATCTTCTCGGAAATCGTAACTGATGACCATGAGTAGAGGAGAAACTTTTAAACTTTGTCAAAAAAATCGAATATTGGAGATTGAAAGTTACATTATGCGATGTTTAACTATAATTCGAGAGAACTAAAATTTTAAAAAAATTAGTATTAAGTCTATAATTGTTTAGAAAATTAAGTTATAAATAAGCAGCGTGTTCTTGTATATCGGTTTTAGTTGCAAGCATATATCGAGGACGAGAGCCTTCAAGGATTTATGTTCCCGCTAAAAATAAACTTAGGTAAATTTGATAGAACTTCAAGAAACTATCAAATTTGTGTTATTTTCAATATTTATGATTCAATTATAAGGTCATTAAATTATATATTGTATGTTATAAACTCAGGTTTCGAACAATATCCCGAATGGACGGTGAAGCGGAATCTGGTAACTTTTTGAAACCGAAAAATTACAGTGAATTTATTCTTCGACCGGGAATTTTTCTAATTTTTTGGGATAAATTTCCGACCAATTTCCACCTTCAAAATCCTTCAAGCTGCGTATACCTATGTATTTTGATGCGCTGATTTAAGGACGAGCTGGAAAAGTGGTTCCAGATGTGACCAATCACTCTTTTGTGACCAGTCACTAGCATGTGTTTCTTTAAAGGGCGAGCTGGAAACGTGATTAATTTTAAATAAAATAAATATATTATCTCTTAACTTTAAAAACAATGTACGATTCCATTACATTCCTGTACTGAATGAATGGGAAGTATATTTATAAGCAGATAGTAACCGGAAATAGGTATATTTTATGTCCGAAGAAAAAATATAACATGTGTGCTTATGGCATTTGCCAAGTTTAAATCGAAAAACGGTCTTTCGAAGTTCTTTCAGTTTTTGTCTATGAACGTTTTAATTTCACAATTATCACTTAAAAATGGACCAGTTTCTAACGAAGTTTGGAATCGTTCAATTTGTGATGATTCCTTCAGAGAAATACCCTCTTGTGACAAAAGGATGTTTCTTGACGTAAATTGAATTTCCTTTTAGATTTAAGGTAGAGAGGATTTTCATTTGTCTCGACAGGAATCCTTTTGCAGAAAAAATGTTCCTTATGCGACTAACTTTGTCTCTGGGTTTTTATCGTTTAAATTATTTAATTTAAGACGTAGACAATTTAAAATTATTCAATTTTGAACGTCATTTTAGAATATTTCAATTTAAAAGTCTTTTATTTTTAACGCTAAAAATGACAGTAAATTTACTTTTTATCGAAAATCTTATCAATAAAATTCATATAGTCAAAAAATCTATCAAATCACTGAAACATGAAGTACAATATTTTTTCTTAATTTTCGTGGTTTTAATAACAAATGCTTAAACCTTCGAGTTTAAAATATTTCATTTTAAAAATCTTCACATTTAAAATTCAGCGTTGTTTATTTCTAAAGTTTAAAACTGTTTACCTTTAAAAGGTTCATTAAAATTTTTTTATTTTTCGAGTCACTTAATTTTTGGTTATCCAATCCGGAACATTACAAATTTAAAAACGTGCAGTTTTTTTATTCTTGTTTTCGGGATTGTTTCATTTTCTCGGCAATTTCAAATTTCATGTTATTGAAGGCGTGTGTAAATGTTCCATTTGAAAAAATTGAAAAATAAAAGTACTGGCATTTTATAGTTTTAAATTAAAAGCTTTAAGTAAAAATTCTTCAATTGTAATGGTTTTTAATTTGAAAGAAAAGAGAATTTTAAGTAATTCTGATTTATTTTTATGCTTTTAAGTCAATATTGCGGGATTTCACACGTTTCAGTTTTTAATTTTAAATGATTGCTACTTAGAAGAGTTTCACTTTGAATTCTTTAATTTGCAGATAAGCATTGATTAGAGATTCATAATTGATTCTGCCGAAAAGAAGAGACTCATCTACCGAAAAATGGTGGAATTATGAATTTTTTTCGAGATTTCTTTATTAAATTTGTTTGTATAACAAATTATTATTCTTTAAAAAAACAATATCTAAAGTAAATGGTCGTCAGGGAAAGATGTACAGTGGATTCCGAGGTTGATTTTGCTATAAGAAAACAGACCCCACATACTTCAAAAGAGTCAAATGATGCATTTATTTATGAAATTTGTTAAAATAATACGCAATTGTTGTCTAATAGCACATTTTTACAGTGGAAGAATATTGGTAAGATACTATCACTTAATTCTTCTGGAAAAAATGACATATTTGTAATGGAAAATGGCCTGATTAGGACTTGGTTGATTAAATTTGTATAAACAATTGATAATTCACATTTAACTGCTTTTAATTTTAATTAAATATTCTTTTACTTATATTTTCATACACAAAATATAGGTCAAGAGTATTTTATTGTCACAAATAGAGAAGACATTATTTGTATTCACTAAGTTGTTTACAACAATCCGAACAAGTTGCTTATGTGGTAAATGCAGCCGGACGGTATTTTTAGTCAGTTTCTGCCTCGCCCTCTGACCATTTGTAGTCCGGCCAGAACATTTTTTTTAAAAATGCAGTCTTGAAAATACAATTCTCTGGCTTTTTCTTCATTTGGAAGTGTATTTCAATACAAACAATTTTTGCTTTTAAAAATTAAAATTGATCAAATACAGCTGAACGTATGGAATTTTCAAACAAAATTTTGTGGGTTATTTGTCTGATAGAAAGAATTTGAAAGGTGGTGACCTGAATCTTGAAAATAAATTTCTTTCAACCCTGAATTACAAATTTCATAGATACAGTTTCTGAAAAATTCCTTTTATTCCTAGAGCTTTGAAACCTCTGCACATGAAGTCTGATATGATCGATAGGATTCTGTGTGAACAGATTCTGTTGGCTCTGATTATCAATTAATTCCCAGCCTAGTTTCAATCTTTCGTATCCGATGGTTTCAAGTTCTCTTCCCACCGTCTTCTCTTCGCTTTTGAGTATGAAATCAGCTTCTCTTCAATTTGTGCAGTTTACTTTTTACTTCTGTATTCTATCGTTCACTACACTGCACCTCATGTTCAGAAGCTCGTAGAATAACTCTCTGTTATCCTGGTTAGTTCGAGTACAAAGTTCGATTATTTGAGTTCAACAGCTCTACGGTTTCTTTACTAACGCAATTTCTATCATTTATACACTCACTGAAAGTCTGATTTCACCCTTTTACCATGATAAGTTGACATTTATCAGATTTTTATAACCGTTCTTAATAAAAAAGTGAGAGTCAAAAAAACTTTATTATTATGTTGTAGATTACTTCTTAAATGCAAAAAAATCTTACCATTTAAATTTCGCGCCACTCTAAGATTAAAATGCAACACTTAAACATAACCTCTACATTCTTATTAGGTACTTTCACTTCATCGTCAGCTAACTTAACTTCGTCGAGTGATAAGGGAAACCATAGCACCAAATGCATGGGCCAAAACTTAATTTTCATAATATCTTCGTAATACGTAATTACCATTTTATTTTTTACTTAAATATTTCTTAGAAAATTAAAACAAATTTACAGATATACTTCTATAGAAAAAAATAGTTTATACATAGATATTAACAAAATAGGGTCGAAAAAGGTTCAGCAATAGGTCAATCGAGGCATTTCAAGGACGCGAACAAATACACTAGATATAATATTGTTGTCTTTTGAATATCAAAACAGCTTTTCTCATATAAAAGGAATAAATCATTTCTTAGAAAATTGTCATAAATAGGTACTGGTGGGTCATAAAAGATTCAACAATAAGTCAATCGATGCGTCTCGAAGATCATAGTTATTATTCCTGTTTTGAAACAAAAAATTTGATATTTTTTTATAAACTCGATTCCCAAAAAATGCCTACGCTCATGATGTTTTTTTTTATGCTCCCTTATTTTATAGTTTAAAATATTCTTTGAGAGAAAAAACGATGAAACCTATGTTCTTTACATAAATTACTTCAAGCAAAAATTTGATGTGCAAACAAATATTTTTTTACTTTTTGCTTATAATGACATTTTTTAACTATTCAATTATATTTTTTCTTTCATTAACAGAAATACGTTTTTTAAATCTCTGTATTGCAAAACGAAATTTTGATTTGTTGATCTCGGTTTTATAATTGGTTTCATAGATTTTTGTATTAATTGAATTTCAATGGTTCTAGGCTCTACTATTAATGATACAAATTATTTTTTAATTTTCCCAGGTTATTTATTAAACATTTATACTGTATAAAAATAAGCACAGTTATTTATTACTTAAATATCAACTAAAGTAACATGTAAAATGATAGTTTGACCTCTTCATTAATACGTGATAATTTAGCTTTCATTATTGTTTAATAAACCTTGTAGTTATTCTTCGTAAAATTTTTGCTAGCAATCAGTTATCAAAAATGAGGCTTAAAAATTTTATGTCATGCAGAATTGTTTAGAAACGTTCTAAAAATATGTTTTTCTTAATGAATTGGATGCACACTTTTTTGAAAAAAGTAAAATATTTGCATGATTCTTCTATCCAAGCTAAAAAAAATCAGGTTTGACAAATCAACTTTTTCCAAAGAAATTTGAGTTTCGCTCAATCCAAAAACAAACTTTCTGCACATTTTCAAAGAATTTGAATTTAAATATTTTTTAAATTTCTAAACTAATAGTACTTTTTTATTTCGAAATTCATAAACCGAACAGAAGGTATTAAAAGGGACGGCTGCATAATTTCGAAAAATAAAATTCACGAAAAAGAAAATATTCGAAATAAAAAATTCCTGAAATCAGAAAATTACAGAATATTAAAATTCCCGGTAGGTCATGACATTACCGAATTTGAAAATTCTCGAAATAAAATTGCCGGCACTATAAAATAACCGACACCTTAACAGTTCCTACACAAGTAAATTTTTGAATCTATACAATTAAAAAATTAATAAATAATAAAATAAACAGTAATTTATTATTAAACGAGTTTTTTAATTATTTAGATTCTGAAATTGTATAATACGGAACTTTTTCTGCATCGGTAATTTTATAGTGTCGGGTATATTATTATTCAGCAATTTTTATCTCCAGAATTATCTACTTGCGGGATTTTTATTATTGAGGAATTTTCCAATTGCAAAATTCCAAATAATCGGCCATTTTATAATTGAAAATATTTACTTTTTGGGGAAGTTCATATTTTCGGCAAATTGGTTTTTCGATATTTTCACTTGTGTCGATATGAACCGAAAACTTATAAAATAAATTATAAAGCCGATCTAATAAAACGAAAATTTTATTTTGTTGTAGGAAATTGAATAAAACTTATTTTTGTGACTAAATAAAAAAAATTGAATTACATGGTAAAAAAATGACATTTTAAACAAAACAAAAATTAATTTAATTTTTTTGCATACAATTTTGGTTTATAAAACTTTATGTAAAGCACATAGGTTTCTTAACTGTTTATTTAAAAAGTCATTTGAAAGTGAAAAATAAGGAATATAAAGAAAATCAGGGCAGGTGTGTTTTCGAAATTGATTTTTTAAAAGAATGAACTTTTTTAGATGAAAACATGAAAAATAAATATGAAGGAGTTGTTGAAATCAATTGGAATCGCATAAAACGTCGATTCTCCGGGGTTAATTAGAATGAAGAAATCGAGCTTAGCGGTACAGACTTTATTGAACCAGTGAAATTCGTGTTTTACATTTAGAGACTCAACAAATTTCCAAAATAGAAAAAGTGCAATAACATTCAACAAATGTATTTGAAGTGAATTCATTGGCAATAAATATTTTATCTACTAAAAAAATATGTAGTAAAAATTTTTAATAGTCGATGATGTAAGCTCTTGTTCGTGTGTGAGTCCAGAATGGAAGCCATCTAGATTAGAACAACAAAAGTACGAAATGTAAATTGGCAATTTTATTTTTCATCTTGAGGAAATGATTCAGCTCGCGATTCTCAAATTTTTTCAAGAAACGACCAATGATTATTATACTTTGATACCGCATGAGTGCATTGTACTGCTTCTTCACAATAATTAGAATTGATTTGTACACATTTGCAAACCTTGGAAAGTACTCTTATATAAGCTTGTGCTGCGTTTATATATATTATTCACTCGAGCCTGTTTCCTTTTTTTTTGCTCAATTCTGTGTTTATTGACTTCAACGGCTCGAACTGCTTTTTTTCTCTTCATTTTTAAAAAAAAAAAATGTTTTTAAATGTACAAGATTGTTTAAAATATCTTCTTGTTTTTTTAATTATTCGAATATTGTTTTGTGTCTAGGAGCATTATGCTTCATTACAATTTTGTTCCTTTTTTAAGTCTGAAAACTAATTATTTTTTCCTTGCCAACCCTAAATGATTTTAAGCAGAATTTTCTAAACTAGAAAAATCAATGTTAACCATTTATTTTTTCATGGTTAAATAAAATTTAATGTTCCAGAACTTAGATCATTTTTTTATAAAAACAGTTTATACTAGGTATTTAAAAACTTCACTCTTTTTAATACACTGCGTTTCAGATGTTGTTACTTTTCAATTCTGACGCTTTCAATTTCTAAATAGGTTTCTTAATTCCAAATATGAAATTAAATTATTTTAGTTTTAATTATTATTTTTGGAATTCAAATTAAAATCCAAAATTACGTTTTTCTTCGGTCGTTCAGATTTTCCACAATGGAAATTTCATAATGGACCTATTTCCGGTCTTAGGCTCCTAGTATCCTATTCCTAGTATCATCCCTCATTCAAACCCGAAAATAAAATGTTGATCCTGACTTTAAAAAACGCGAATGTCTCCCAAACAGTTGTAAAATATTATGGTGATAATAAAAGCGAATAAGAAATGTTGAATTGCGTCTAAAGGTGATGTTTCTTTTTTGTTTTATAGATGTTACGCCATCGGAGCAGGAAGACTTGTTCATTAGGAAGTTACGGCAATGCTGTGTGACTTTTGACTTCATGGATCCAGTCGCAGATCTCAAGGATAAGGAAATTAAGCGTGCAACTCTCAATGAACTTGTCGAATACATCACAGCGGGTCGAGGTGTACTCACTGAGCCTGTTTACCCCGAAATCATCAAGATGGTACGTGTCTTCGAATACTAATTTGACAATAAAAATGTTTGAAAAATTTTTTTCGATCTTATTAGGGACATGTACCAGACTGTCATGTTACGAATTCTTTTAAACGAACATAATCATAAACTAGTATCGCTCGAGTGAATTTACCATACCAAACAGACGTTTTATTTATTTATCTTTTCAATTATAATTCATTGAATTTGGTAGAATTTAAGATTTGATCCACTTAAACCTAAATTTCTGGTGAAAAATTTGAAACTTTATTCAGTCCTTATTTATTAAAACATGTGCGTGAATTGCGCTTTTGGCTTAATTCTGATAGAATAAAAACAGGTCATGTCTATAGTACCTTTTAATATCAAATTTGAGACTGCTGATAAGTACTGTAGGTGTAATTATTTTTTATTATTTCACGAGCACATTGCTTCCTTATAGAAGGAGCTAGGTTTATCTCTTTAAAAAAAAGTAAAAATTGAGACTTTTAATATTTTTTAAGCTTATGTTTTTGTCTTACCAAAAATCTTATTTTTAGAAAATCAGGGAACCCATAAAAATGTAAATTCATGTGGTCTGTTACAATAAACACACTGTAAAAAAAGATTTGTGTAAGATTACAAAGTTTCGGAAAATTAAATATTGCATCATTGTAAATATCACACACTCCACTGTGTGATTTTACAAAAGTATGTGAAATTACATCCTGTAGCGATGTAAATAAAAAGACCCTCGAACAGCAGTGTAATATTACACAATCGATAAAAATAAAATTACACATTCCCTCGTACGAACTTTACATTCATAAGGGAAAATTCAGTCGCAGCCATGGACATAGTCAAAGTTTTTGTTAGTTCTTAGCATGGACATAGGAAACACGGGACTAGGCATACCATCCTAACTAGGGCGAGTAGGGTTGAATCCACGGGAGGGAGGAGAATTCCATGAGTGGGGAGAGCCGCCATCTTACGATGTGCCATTTGATTATGCGCACGAGCATTTTTGCCGACAAACTGTGCATGAAAATATAAACATGTGGGCGCTGCCATGTTTGTCGTGGAACATCAAAAGGTGGCGGACCTCCCCCCTCATTGCATCACCCCCGCAATGGCATGCCTAGTCCCTTGTTTCCTAACTTCATCGTCGCAGCATGTAAAAATATCATGCGTCGGTAAAATCACTTTCCTGTGATTGAAAATTAAATCGAGATTTTTAATTTGATCAAAGATCTTTAATTTTACCCTGGCGGAAAATGTAAAATTTTTGATTTATAATTAATTTTGAAATTTAGAATAATTAATCAAATAATATGTGAATACGAAAGCGTCTCTCGTGTTCGTTGTTTATCGATGCCTTTATCCTTCAATTTTGGAGCATTTTTATTTTTTATTTTTTTGCGAGGAAATTGACAGCTATGTTCAACTTTTTTGACATCTTTACACACAGTAGACTGAATCCGAGCTTTTCCTATTTTGCCTTTTCCATTTTCTGCTATTGGAACGGAAAAAATGCGGTTATTCAAAACGTATATTTCATATTTTTTTATGGAAACATCAAAAAAATACCCATAGTATTTTATGTGTTTTAGGTAAGTGGTAACGTGTTCGGCTTGTGTTTCTTTAATCTCCATGAAATTGTACGAAGTTTGAACTTTCGAGAGTTCGAAACCTGTCGCCCTGATAAATTTTATTTTATTCTTTCAGATAATGAATTTTACATTTTCGCATGTAAAATTATCGGCCGAATTGGAATATCACAACAGATTCGTAAAGTTACTCCGATACACGAGGGTCCTTTTATTTACATCCACCAAAGATGTAAAATTCAATAGATTTTTTTAACAGTGCAACTTTTTAACTTGCGGTAGTTTTAAATTCCAAATTATTTTTAAAAATGTCTTCATAGAAACAATATACATTTTTTTTAACTTTCTAAGTCGCTATTTTGATTATTCAAGAATGGTCGTCAAAAGTTCATCAATAGTTCAATTCACTCGTCTCGAAGACGCGAACAATTATATCAAACATAATAATCTTATATTCCCAATTAAACAAAATTAGATTAAAATCAAATTAAATAATTCTGTAATGAAATTTAAAAACGATATTGGTAGATTATGGTAGATTAGCAAAGTACTTTGATTGGGCAATCGATGCGTCTCGAAGACGCGAAACACTATAGTATTGTATTTTGAATATTAAAAAAGTTTTCCTCTTATTAACAAGATAAAAAATATATTTTTTAAATTTATAACTCGGTATTTCTAGATCATAAGAGGTCATGGAAGGTACGTCATTCGATCATTCGAAGTGCCTCGAAGATGCGAACAAACATGTCAGATACAGTACTTTAGTATTTCTAATAAGAGACCAAGTTTTACTCATATAAACAGAATACACCATTTTTTTAAAAACTTTGAAAGTCGGTAATAGGATCAACAATAGGTCAATCACTGCGACTCGAAGGTGCGAAAAAATAGACTAGATATAGTATTGTTGTATTTTGAATATTATAAAAGTTTTTCTCGTAGAAACGGAATAAACTTTTTTTCTTTATAAATCGGCACTGATAGGTCATACAAGATTTAGCAATAGGGCGATCGATGCGTCTCGAAAACGCGAAAAAAATACATTAGGTATAGTAATGTTGTATTTTCAATATCAAAAAAGTTTTTCTTATTTAAACAGAATAAACCATGTTTTTAAAACTTAATGAATAGGTATTGAGCGGGACATAGCAGATTCAACATGATGTCGATCGATGTTTCTCAAAGATGCGAACAAATACACTGTTTTCGCGTATAAACTGAATAAACAGTTTATTCTTTTTATGTCATACATCGGTATTAATAGGTCATAAAAGTTTCAACAGTTGATTGATCGATGCGTCTCGAAGACGCGATCAAATGTCCTGGATACCATATTGTTGTATTTTTAATATAAAACAAAATTTTCTCAGATGGACAAAGTAATTTTTTTCCATATTATTAAACTAAAAAATCGCTTCTAAAATTTAACAATCAAGCTCAAAATCATTTTAGAGCTGAATATAAATCGGAGCTACAATTCTTTCAAGTTTCATAATCATGGCTCTTACTTTTCGAGATATGATGAACACGCGCACACACACACGAGAATTTAAAAAAATTGTGTTTTCGAGCTTATGGGGTTGAATTTGATAGAAATATGTTAAAAAAGTATATTTAAAATTTTACGCCAGTACAAAGTTTTCTCTTTGAGGAAGCAAAACATATCAATTTGATAAAATTATAATAAATACATCAATTCAAATCTTATCGAATTTAAGCGAAATCTGAAAAAAGAACAATTCACATTTAAATATTAAAGTTTTATATTTTGTTTTGAAAACAATTCTTATGTGCCAGTGTGTAAGTTTTAAGCTTTGAAATTGGAAATAAGAAAATGAAATTTCAAAACGAAGAATTTAGTTCGACGTGTACATTTAAATTTGAAACTGTTCTAATCTGCAAGATGGAAAAAGTTTCGAGTTTGCATTTCTTTTTAAAAGCGTTGAAAATGGTCTCCAATTACAAAAATGGAATTAAAAAGCAGTCAAATTAAATCTTTTTCAATCTTCGATCTATAAATTTAATGTATTAGAATCACTCGAAGTTTTAATAATAAATGTTGTCAAATTTGATTGCTTACAAATGTTCATGTTGTAAATCCAATAAAAATATACAGATTTGATTTTTTTAAATAATACAATTGAGTTTTTTAAAAAATACGTTTAAAGGTGGGAAAGGTTTTAAATTGACATATTAAATTATCCTTTGAGTGTGTTATTTTTGAACTGCTAAAAGGTCCGTTTTCTCAATAAAGGTATTGAAATAATTTCATATTCGCTTTATTGCAAAGTGCATACTATGTTTTTTAAACTTACATACCTGACTAGAAACTTTATACATTGAATTAATGCACTGAGCCAGTTCGTAGAAGATAATATCTATTATTGTATAAATCGTAAACTTCTTAATCTGCTTACGTAAATACTTTGTGCAAAATTTCAAACATTTCTAAAGATTACATCTAACTATAAATAATACTATTTGAGAAAGTATAACATTAAACAAAAAATCGAGATTTTGAAAGCTTTTTTTAAATTAAATTCAATAGTTTTAAATCCTTGATTTAACATTTATACATTTCAATTCTTGATTTTTTTAATTCTCAATGATTGGCACTTAAAAATGATTATAAATTTTTAAATATTGACAATTATAACTTACAATAAATAGCGTGGAATGTGTTGAGAACAATCGTGCACTGTTTATTATGTTTTATTTGTGAATATGTCTTAGTTACATATATTTAAACAAATGGCTAATCTGGGGGGGGGGGGCTACCATTGTACCCATTACCCTATTATAAGTTATATGGTTCACTTTAATTTTATAACTACTTTCTAGTTTTAAAAACATTTCAAATGAACTTTCCTTTAATTTAGATTTTTAAAAAACATATTCCCAAACAAAAAACTCGAAAAAAAACCTTAAAAAACTGCTGAGAATTGAATCAAATTTAGTTAAAAATTCACAGTACTGGGTGCATGAATTATAAACAATTGAATTATCGAGTATTCTAATCAACTTAATGGAATTTACTTTTTGCGAGATCGTTTGAATTTACTTTTATTTGCAGATTTCGGCAAACCTATTCCGCACGTTGCCACCTAGTGAAAATCCAGACTTCGATCCTGAGGAAGACGACCCAACAATGGAGGCGAGCTGGCCCCACCTTCAGTTGGTCTACGAATTCTTTCTTCGCTTTCTCGAGTCCTCAGACTTCCAGCCTACAGTTGGGAAAAAAGTTATCGACCAAAAATTTGTTTTACAGGTACATTAGCTTGTTTAATATTTTCCTCATTTCATTTGTCACTGGAGTCTTTCTAAAAAATGAATAGGTCCCGAAAATCTCGAATGCATTTTTGCTGCATTTTCAGAATGTCAATTCGGTAATTTGAAAAAATCACGTGCTTGAAGTTTAGAACGTGCCAATGAACAAACATTTTTACTGACGACTTTTAAACTAGAAACAGTGCTAAAATACTAATTTCTTTCTATTGAAAATTACTGATTACAAAGAAAACTTTATTGCATTCTTTTAAATTATAGGTGGAACAATATTTGTGGATAAAATTGAATAGGGAAGAAATATTTTATTCATTTGAACGTTCAGAATCAATTTTTAAGGAAAGAAATAGCTAAATTAAACCATAAAGTACGAATTTTCAACAAATTGTTTAAATCCTTAATCAAAACAGACTAATAAAAAAAATGAATCTTTAAAAAAAAGCAAAATTTTCAACTAAAAAAGACGAGTTTTCAACTGAACACGTGAATTTTCAACTAAAAAATATCAATTTTCTAGCAAAAATTTAATAGCTGTATTTTCAGCCAAAATATAATTTTGATCAGAATAGTTAAATTTTTTAACAAAAATTTGAATTTTTCTACCCAAGAAATTAATTTTCTACCAACACAGGCAAATTTTCAACCAAAAATAAAATAGTTAAATTTTCGGTTAGAGAAATAAGCTTTGAACTAATTAACATTTTTAACCAAAAAGATTAAAGGTCTATAAAACAAAAAGTTTTGACAACAAATGGAATAGTTGCATTTTCAGTTAAAACAATTTAATTTTGATTAAAGAAAAAACTCATTTTTAATCAGTGAAATAAATTTTCATCTGAAAAGATTAATTTTCTACCAAAAAAGATTCATTTGTGACAACATAAATAAATTTTCAACCAAATATTTTAATTTTTAAAGAAATTTCCAAGCAAAAATTTTTTTCAATCGCTATTAACGAACAGCGAAAGCCTTAAAGGTTTTATCAAATATATTGGGAGAAAAATTTATTTTTTATGTTTTTTAATTATTAAAACAATATTAAAAGTGTGGTGTCAGGTTATTACATACGCAGCGAGTCATATTTTATTAATGAGAAAAATAATCTGCTAATTTTCAAGAATTGCAAATAAAAAAAATGGTGAATTTTCTCAGTATAATTGAAGCTTCGGCAGCCATAACGTTGGATCAGCAAAAAATATATTTTGTTCTAATCATTATTCAAACTGTCAGTAGATGATAAAATAGTTTATTATATAATTTATAACAAAATGTTGGAAAATGGAACGATTTGTTGTTGTTTTAAAGTTTTATTCAAAATGAGAAATTGCTTTTAATTCTTTTGCAGTTATTGGACCTGTTTGACTCGGAGGACCCTAGGGAGAGAGATTTCTTAAAGACAGTTTTACATCGTATTTACGGAAAATTCCTCGGCCTTCGAGCCTTTATACGCAAACAGATAAATAATATCTTCCTCAGGTAAGTTTAAGCTGTTTAAATTAAATTTTACCTTATTTTAAAGTCCCAGAAAATATCCACTTACATATAATCTATTTTATAAATAATTACTTTCAATTAAAGTTTAATCATGATTTAGAATTAAAATTGTTTCAAATGGTTAGAGGTTTGAAAGCTTTCTGGTAAATTTTGGATAGTTTCAAATGAAAAGGCTTTGAAAATTGGATGCCTTTTGAAGTCAAGTGCTTTCAGGCTTTAATGCTTTTCAATTTTGTGTTACGTGTCTAATTTGAGTTTTCAATTTATCTTTGTGTTTCCCAGCTTAAAACGGAAAAACATTAAACGCTTTAAACTTTTTCAAAATATCGAAAACTTCCAGATTAAAACTATTTTACATTAAAAGTTTCAATTTGAAATTATAGAATTACAAGTTGTCAAAATTCGATTTAAGACAATAAATTTGTTTTCAATTCGTAATTGTTTAAGATTTGAAGGTTAAACATTCTAAGTCATTTAACTTTAAGCGTTTGAAATATAAGATTTTTCCATTCAATATGTTCAATATTGAATTGTTCTAAATTTGAAAGTGTTCAATTTTGAATATTAAAAAATTCATTCTAAGTTCAGTGAGAAAACATAAAATTGGAAATATTGTTTAAAATTTAAACTATAATTATTTGGGCTTGACAATTAATTAGATATGGTTGAACTTCAAATATTTTAAATATTTATTTTTCTAAGTAAAACTAAATACATGCAACTTTTAGACTCAATCAGTAAGCGTTTGGTGTTCAAATCTTGAGCCTATTTTAGGAATTTATCACCTTTTTCTCCTATTTTGGGATTTCTCATCTTATGTCACCTTTTTTCAGTTGAAAAAGTACAATTTTATTCAAAATTACAACTTGCACACCAAATAGAGTTTTTATTACACTTTCCTAATCGACGAATCTTGAACCAAATGTTCGAATTTTCAAACAAAAAAGATTAAATCCAAATGAGGATTTTTACACCAAAAGGATTGATTTTCTATCCAAAAATACAAGTGTTTAGTAAATCAGTTGAAATTTTGATAAAAAAAATAACTTTGTAAGAAAATAGATGAATTTAGATCAATTCTGAAAAATAAATATAATACTTTTGTTTTGTTTTTGATAAAAAGAACTAACTTTCAAACGAAATAGATTTTTGAACCAAGAGGTTAATTTTAAACAAAAAAAGGTGACTTTTTAAAAGCCTATTTCAATTTTCAATAAAATAAATAAACTTTCAAACAATTTGTGGAATTTTGAACTAAACAGCAAAAATATAATAGTAAAGTTTTCAATAAAAATTATTAACTTTCAAATATAAAAGTTGAATTTTCAACAAATAAAAAAAAATATATTTTTCTACCAAAAGATAAATTTTCAACAAAAAAATATAAATTTTCTACAAAAGTATAAATTTTCGGCCAAAAACGATGACTTTTTCAAAAAAATCGTTGAATTTGCACAAAAAGTATATTTTTTAAGTCAAAGAGATTATTTATTGAACAAAAATACAATAATACACTTTAAAAAAAAAGAATTAATTTCCAATCAAAAAAGATGAATGTTCAACCAAAAAATATGAATTTTCAATTTAAAAAAATGAATTTTCTGCTAAACAATATAATTTTTCGTCCAAAAACGATTATTTTTTAACAAAAGACTTTAATTTTCTATAAAATAGTTAAATGGTTAACTCAATAGTAGAATTTGTAACCAAAAAGTAGATTAATTGTAAATTAACTTTTTTGTTATTTCATGTTCTTGTTTTTAAAATTAAATTGTTTGATAGAGAATTAGACTTTTTGGCTTCAAAATTCAACAAATTGGTATGAAATTAAACTGTTTTGTAGAAAATTCGTTTTTGTTTTTATTGGAAATTCATTTTTAATGAAAATTCATTTACTTCATTTTTGGTTAAAAATTTAACATTTTGGTTAAAAAAATTTGTTTGTTTGTTGAAAATTCGTATTTTTTTGGTAGAAAATCAACTTTTTTTTGTCAAAATCTAGTCATGTTGAAAATATATACTGTTTCGTCAAATCTAACTGTTTTTTATTTTTTATTAGTGTTGTAGTGGAAATATCAACTATAAATTTTTTTGATAAACATTAATCTTTTTTGTTGAAAATTCAATAACTTGCTTAACATTATTTTTCATTCTTGGCTACAAATTTTTTCTTGGTAGAAAATTCACTTTTTGGTAGAAATTTCATCTCTTTTTGGTTAAAAATGCAACTTCTTAGTTGAGGATTTATCTGTTTTTGTTGAGGATTAAACTATTTCATTGAAAATTAAAAAATTTAACTTTTTTATAGAAAATTCGTTTTTTTTCGTTGTTTTAAATGAAAATTAATTTTTATCAGTAGAAATTCATCTGCTTAATTTTTTGGTTAAAAATTGAACGTTTATGGCTTAAAAATGCAGACTATTCATCTACTTTGTTTGAAAAATGAATAATTCGGTCACGGATTTAACTATATTGTAAACAATTGGATGGTTTTGTAAAAAATAATTGTTTTTTTAAATTGAAAATTAGTTCTCAGTAGAAATGTAAATACTCCATTTTCAGGGTGACCGTTTTAATCAAAGAAAAAAACTTTCGGCATCTCTCGGTTTACAACAAATTACAACTTGTTAGTCTTATTTATCATTTGTTTATCACCTATTTGTCACCTGTTTTAGAAAAAAATGTCACCTATTCAGATTTTTTCACACCAATAGGTACTGTGTTGACTTTCCATAACAATCAAAATTGTTCATTCTCAATGGCTTCCAATCGTGAATTTTCACATTTAAAGGAGTTTCCTTTACAGTTGTTCAATTAAATCCAAACACTTAATTTAAAAATTGGTCAATTTTTAACGTTTTGAGCTTTAAAGTGTCTAATGACACTATTTTGAGAAAAAAATCCAAAATAGTCCCAAAAGCTATTATTATATAGAAAAGTTAATATTCTTTATTTCTTAAGCATCGATTTATGCGACATTCTTTTATTTTTTCAACCTTCTTTGGAAAATGTTTGAAAAATTGTACCATTTTAATTTATAACACTTGTTGGTTGAAAATTTTGTCGTCGAAAGCGTCCGAAATTGAATGATAAAAAATTCTATATGAAAAAGTTTACATATTTATATTTCCATGGTACTATTTTAAAGCATAATTTCGAAATGAAAGGCAAAATTTGTCGATATATAGCAAATTAAATATTCATCCAAAACTCATTATATATCAAATTGAAAGAGTTATACTAAGTTAAAGCATTCAACTTTTATTAATATAACAAATTTCAATGTTTTATATTTTGAAATTAGCTCATTTGAAAATCATGTAAGTTGATGAGTGTGTGGATCACTCCTTTCATTGGAGAATAATATTAATATATGGCCGTCTGTAAAATTGGAAGCTGATTTATTTTTAAATAATTCAAAGTATGTACAAATTTACGGGATGTAAAAACACTTGAAATTTAAATCTATCGTATTATTGCGTAAGATTAATTTTTTTGGAATTGGTGAAGTACGAATTAATTTTTAAAGATTTTCTTGATATTCGTAAGCATTTTAAATCATAGTTCGATTATTCATTTTATGCGATTATTCTTTTTGAATTATTTAAATGATTTAATTAATATTTCTGGAATGGAAATGGCACTGAGAGGTTTCGATTTTTTAAAATTACCTTTGGATAAAACTGGAAAACACCTTAAATTTTGAAATGAAAATTCTGTAGTAAAAATGGTATAAAATATTAAATTAGGATGTGTTATGCAACATTTCATCAAACGATGAGAAAATGTGCAAGTAGCACTTCCATTATTCAAGTTCAGAATTTACATAATAAAATCTTTTAAAAATGTTAAATACCTCCATAGAAAGCTAAGTTGTCAATATAATGTTTTGGAATTCCTTTACACTACTATTTTGTTCAATTTTTTTATGCTTTGTAAATTAAACAAAATTAATGGCAATCATCGATAAAAAAATACACATTTATTTCTAAAGAAAGAAATTTCTCGAAATTCATACCACTAGTTTTCTACTATTTGCCATAACTTATCCACTATAGGCACAACTTTTTTGTAAAGTGAGTCCAAGCCCTGCAATTTTAACTCATTCATTCTGAGAGGTTTCATAACTAATGTGTTTGATTTTTTCAATAAAATGTGGTATATAACTTTTTTCTTTAATTTACAGGTTTGTGTACGAAACGGAACACTTTAATGGCGTGGGCGAACTTCTAGAAATTCTCGGTAGCATTATCAATGGATTCGCTCTCCCATTGAAGGTCGAACATAAACAGTTCTTAGTTAAGGTACTATGAATCAGAATTATTAATTAATTAATTAATTTAATAATCAGTGCAACGCGCCCCATGCGCGCGCCAATCTCCGTTTCAGGTAAATAGGTTTACAAAAATGTGGGTCTATGGTTTTTTTTGGTTAGGATAGAATATTTGAAGTAATATAAGCAGGGTGTCTACTCTACCTAGAAAACCTGGAAAACCTGGAATTGTCAGGGAATTATTTTTAGGAGGATTTTTTTCGATTTACATTACTGTATTAAAATACTTGGTTGAAAATTCGTTTTTTTTTTGGTTTGAAATCAATTCTTTAAACTGAAAATTCAACTACTCTATTTTTGGCTAAAAATTGATGGGGTTTAGTTGAAAACTCAAGTACCTGGTTGAAAGTCCATACACTTTGTTGAAAATTCGTTCTTTTTGGTTGAATTCCATTGTTTTTTTTTTATTGAAAACTACTTGAGAGTTACTCTTTTGTTTAAAATTAATTTTTTGTTAAATATTCATAATATTATTTGAAATTTTATCTCCTTTGAAAAATGAGTTATTTTGTTGAAAATTCGTTTTTTTTTTTTTTACTAAAATTTAATTATTTTACTGAAACTTTTAGTTAAATTACTTTAAATTACTTTGATTTCTGTTGCAAATCAGTTGGCTTTTTTAACGGAAAATGCAACTATTTTAATTGAAAATTTCGCTAAAAAATCAATCATTCTAGTTAAAGATTGATAATTTCAATTAAAAATGCATGCTTTTTATTTAAAAATTAAGTATTCAATTTTTTGTTGAAGCTTGATCTTCTTTATTTTAAAATTAAACTAATTGGTTAAAATTGGTATTTTTATATTTGATGATGCAAATATTTTGTTGAAAATTCATCTTTTTTGTTGAAAATTCAAGTATTCCGGTTAAATATTCTTCATTTTAGTTGAAAATAAAACTACTTTTTTCAAAGTTGAACTCTTTGATGCAAAATCCTGTTAAACAAAACAAGAATTCAACGATCAAATTTGAACCACAACGAATAAACGAGAACCAAAAATCCTATTGTAATCTGAAAAAAAAAAACAAAAAAAATAAAATAAAATTTTCGGAAAAAAAAGAAAGAAAGAAAGAAAAATGAGAAGGCAGCCAACCACATCCCCTTCCCTCTCTTTTTCTTTCTTTCGTCTTTTTTATTTTTATTACCATCAAATTACAATAAAATAAAAATAAAAAACATAAATAAATAAATTTGCATTACCAACGTTTCGGTACTCGTAAAGTACCCTAATCAAGGCAAGAAAAATTTAAGTGGTAGAAATTGACAGCACCCACGAACAGGTGCTCTCTCTTTGATACCTGAGAATCGAATGAGGGTCAGTAGGCCAATCTGTTGTAAACGCAATATAAATATCTGTCACAATTACGTCAGAAATAGAGAAAGTAAAAGAAAAACAGAATTCATCCAAATCGTTTTGTTCAACCCATCCAAATCGGTTTTTAAATTAATAGATAACTTTTTTTGTTTTTTAATATAAAGCATTTCCATGAATTCCCTCTTTCTCTCATTACTTTCACTATGCAAAATTTGAACATTCAACTTCTTTGTTAAAAATTCGATTTTTGTTTTGTTTGAAAAATCGTCTTTCTTGGTAGAAACTAATGTTTATGTTTGAAAATTAGTTGTCTAGTTTGAAAATGTTTTTTTTGCTCAAAAATTCAAGTATTTTAATTAAATATCAATTATTTTAGTAATTTATTCATATTTTTGGTTGAAAATAAAACTATTCGAGTAAAAGTTCAATTAAATTTATTTTAAAAATAAATCGGTTTTTTGTGTGAAGATGTAATTATTTTAACTGAAAATTTAACTATTCCATTTTTGCTTCAGAACTCATCTTTTTTAGTTCATGATTCCTCTTTTTGTTTGAAAATGGTTAATTTTCAGTTGAAAGTTCAACTGTTTGATTTCAAATTAACGTTTTTTTTTAATCGTCATTTTGGTAGAAAATCAATTTTTTCGCTTGGAAATTCAACTATTTGGTTAAGAATTCATCTATCTTTTGAAAAATCTAAATTTCAATTTGAAAATTTAAGAATTTTAAGCGGCTTAAATTGAATTTGATATAGTGCCCACATTAATTTACCTAAATATGCACAGAATTTTATGTATAAGTAGATCAAATGAAAATTCTTAATAATTATTATTCAAATTCGTACACTTTAGAGACAAATTCAAGAAATGATTCATCATATTTTTAGTATTATTTAATTATTTAATTAATATATCGTGCTGAAATATTTTATTAATTTCTTGTAATATTTTGAAATCCTAGAAACTAAAAAAAAAACATTATTTATGATAAAATCGCGGAAAATTATACCTATAAAAAACTTGAGGTACCTGGAAAAAATCTGGAACTGTCAGGGATTTTTTCCTAGGATTTGAGTAGGCACCCTGATAAGGCAGTAAAAATTTGGTAATGTGACATATAGGGCAATATGGCACATAGAGCAATATATCACATAGGGTATGTGTTCTTGCTGAGGGTAGTATATTTTGTACAATATTGCACTATTGTTTCTAAAAACATATAAAAATTTAGTCTATAATTTTGGTATTCTCAGTATATTTATTACAATTTTGTACTGTCTTTTCTAAGAATATTCTCGATTCCTGCAACATCGACGTCCGCGAAATGCGTGGTGTAGTCCTAAAATAAAAAGTGGCCTGGATGTAATTTCCATAAACTTAGCTACCAGTTTAAATTCTAAATTAAAAATTAAATTCTAAATTTAATTCTAATTTTAAATTAAAATTCTCTAATTTGGTTGAAAATTTCATTGTATTGGTAAAAAGTAATCTTTCTTATAAGAAATGTTTATCTTGAAGAAAGTTTTTCTTGAAGAAATGTTAAATCTTTGTTGATAATTCATTTTTTTAGTTTTTTATTTATTTTTTATTTTATTTCATTCTTTATTTTAAATTCCTCTTGCTAGATTCTCTTTGGTTGAAAATTGAACTATTTTGATGTTTTTTAAGAAGAAACAAAAATTATTTTCTACGTCTGGAAAATTTTTAATTTATAAATAAATGTAGCCGGAACTTAATAATACGATATCTTCCAGACTAATAAAGATTAGTCTGAAAATTAGAATTAGTCTGGAAGATGTAATTATTAGATTCTGCCTCTATTTATTCATAAACTATTTTGATGAAAATTCATTTCATGTTTGGTTGAAAAAAAATGTTTTAAACTATTTGGTGGAAAATCATGTTTTTGGGATAAAAATTCACATTTTTTTGTTAATAATTGGTTTTAAAATTAAATAATTTAGTTGAAGATTCAGTATTTTGTTTAGAATTTGTCTTTTTTGTGTAGAATATTAATCTGCTTATTCAAAAATTCGAATTTTTAGTTGAAAATTTAACATCTTTGTTTAAATTTTGTTTTGTAAAACATTTTTTTTTTTAAACCGGCTTTTCCATATTTTATTAAAATTTTATCCTGTATATTTGATAAGTTGGATATTCGTCTTTTTTTGATAGAACATTAATCTTGTTGGTCAAAAATTTATCTTATTCGTTGAAAATTTAACAATTTTGTTATAAAAAAATTTGTTTGTTCAACGTTTTTTTCTATCAGAGTTTTCATCTGAAAATTTAAATATTCCGTCTTTTATTGAAACTTTATCCTGTATATTGTATAAGCTAAAAATTCAACTGATTGTCAGAAAATGCATGTATTTTGTGAAAAGTCGTCTTTTTGGGTAGAAAATTAATCTTGTTTGTTGAAAGTTCAACTATTTAGTAGAAAATTTATATATTTGCTTAAAAAGTCGTCTTTTTGTGAAGCACATTATTCTTATTTATTGAATGTTCAAAATTTTTGGTTGAGAATTCAACCGACTTGGTAAAAATGCATCTTGCGCGAAAATAAACTTTTTTCATGAAAATTGAACTGTCTTCTAAAAAATTTGTATTTTTGTCTTGAAAATTCAAATATTTAATTTAATTTAAATCTTTTTTTTAGAATTCGACGATTTGGTTAGAAATTAATTTATTTTGTTAAAAATCTAAAAGTATTTTTGGAAAATTTAACTATTTTGTCACTCGTATTTTTTTGTTGAAAAGTCCACTAAGCTGTTAAGAATTCATCCTTTTGGATTGAAAATCCACCTTTTATGGTGAAATAATTCATCTTTGTTAGTTGAAAATGAATTTTCTTTTATTAAAAATTCGAATTTTTTGACAAAATTGGCCTTTTTGGCTTCAAAATTTTACTACTTGGTTGAATCTTTAATTACTTGTATTCTTCGAAAAACTCGACTTTTTAAAAATAAATCCGCTTTCATTCAATGTCTGCATTAATGGGGGGGGGGGGGGGGGGGGGGGGGGGGGGTAGAAGTCTTAAATTGGTCACGTAGTTTATGGATGGGCCATAACTGGAAAAATTGTCCGTGTGACAAGAAAGTGTCTCGACTACGCCACTGGAAATAGCTGATGGAAATTATGACTGGAATCAAATGAAAAATTGCAAGTGATCGTATTGAATATTGTGTGCGTGTTTCAGGTGCTCTTACCACTGCACAAGGTGAAATGTCTTTCGCTCTACCATGCGCAGTTGGCGTATTGCGTGGTGCAGTTCTTGGAAAAAGACGCTACTTTAACGGAACCAGTTGTCCGGGGTCTCCTCAAATTCTGGCCTAAGACGTGCAGCCAGAAAGAAGTCATGTTCCTCGGAGAAATCGAAGAGATACTCGACGTCATAGAACCTAGCCAATTTGTTAAAATACAAGAGCCTCTGTTCAGGCAAATCGCGCGCTGCGTTTCGTCGCCGCATTTTCAGGTAGTTTAACATTTTTAATTTAACTTCAGTTTAATCCTTAAAGAGCATACTGGGTCTAAAATACCCAGTGACTTATTTGCGCTTTAAAAAAACATTTCATTGAATTGAAGCTTTGATTTGTTAAGATAAATACCTGCTTTGGTACGAACACTATAAGAGTAATTTTATTTTCGAAGCGCCGTATCTCGGAAGTATTCAAGAAAAATTTTAAGTCAAAATATCCAAAACTTAAAAAGTTATGAATTTTAGAGTGAAAGAAGTCGTTTTTTAATTTTTTTTCCAAAAAGGATTTTTTTTAACTACTTTAAATTTAAAAAACTGTTATGAAACCTTTTCCTCCTTAAACTGGATAGATTAAAAATTAATTGATTTTCTTGTAAAAAACTATCCAATGCCGTCGGCACAGCACACGGTTGAATACCCTTGGGTATTTAACACCCAGGGTGCTCTTTATGTAATTTTACGGAAGTGTGCCAACTTTAGTGTGTTACAACTGTTTAAATTTCTAAAGGGCCGTACTTAAATTACATAACGGATTATAGGTCCTCTCTAATAGTTTCCAGAAATACTTTGTTGGTTATTGTTGGTAGAATTAGGCAGGGTGTCCAAGAACTTAATTTTCAAAATTCCTGGATTTTTCCTTGATTAATTTTTCAGTTTCAGCAACAAAATATTTCAATTCTCTATTAAACAGTTACATTATTATCCGAGAAAGATGAAATTTGATCTTAAACAAACGTATTTGTAATGAAAAACGACGAATTATTTTTTTATGTTGAATTATCTTCCAGAAAAGATTTCAGTTTATTTTTCAACACCAAAATATTAATTTTAAACGAAAATTAAATTTTCCACAAAATAGTGAAATTTTCAAAAAAACAACAGAATTTGAAACAAAAAAGTAATACTTTCGAACAAAATAGTTTAATTTTTAACCGAGCAGTTTCATTTTTATCCAAAAAAGATCAAATTTCTCTTAAAACAGATAAATGTTGAATTAAAAAAAAAAATTAGTTATATTTGCATGCAGAAAAGATTGTAGTTCTCTTTTCAACACCAAAATATTAAATTTTAAATAAAATGTAAAGGACCCCGCACTAAATGTATGGGAAAATGGCTTTCGGTGAATTTAGCTGAAACTTTGTAATTTTTAAGGTTATAAGTGCCGGATGAAATATCCGTAAAAAAAATCCAAGAAAATGGACAGTTTTAGCGCTATGCGGCGCTAAGCGCTAAAGATCAGTGAATAAAACGAATTACAACAGATTTTGTTACAAAAGCGATGTCAACATAGAAATCATGGTTCAGATCGTGGTCTGTCATATTTTCGCCTACACCGTTGACTCATATAGCGCGCTTGTCAAAACGATCAAACGCTAAGCGCCCAAGATTTTAACTTGACTAATTCATCACTTTTTTAAAGGCAGAAATGGGACCCAAAGTAACATTAGTAACTAGTGCGTACATTCCGATAATAACAGTGTACCCTTCGCAAGGGGGCCGAATGCTAAGCACCCATGATCAGCGAATAGAACCAATCCCAGTAGCTTTTGCGAAATATTAAACTATTTCTGGCTCTTAATTCGGATTCGCTTGTTCACCTCTATTAGCAGCGTCTAGAATACTTTGTAGCAAGGAAGTTTGAGGATACTTTACGTGTTGCTGGTGACGTGCATAACCCAGGAACCATAAAACGCTTGCAATATGTGCGCAAGTGCAAAGAGTTCTGGCCCCTGACTTACATGTGCAGTAATAACCGAGGAGCGTTTCGTTATTGTCTGGTCCTATGTCATGGATCTCATTGAACGCTATCCACAGCTGGTACCTTGTCGCATTTCGGAAACGAGAAAATACTCGTACTCTGATCAAACCAGGTCTATTAAGTCGCGTATCTAGTTGAAACTCCTTATCTTCTTCTCGTTGCAGCTTATCTTGAACGTAATATGGAACAAGTTCTACTTGATACACGCCAATTGTTATGTCGCGTATTTCTTCCAATGTAAGGCGAGGAAATTGTGGTACTTGAAGTTCATGCAGGCGATTCCAATTTGTATTTCCGTAGCGCATATTGTCCACTTCTACGCGCGCTTGCACAATATTTGACTCACGAGCTCTCTCTATATATTCTCTTGCAAGCTCTGCTGTAGCGCCTTGCATCTCGATAACAGGATGGTATCCATTAATTATGGCACCAGCAATACGAAAGCAGTCCCTTAGATTGTGTACATGAGCCATCGGAATGGTTTTCTCGAAGAACTTGAAAAAGGACTTTATGTGAAGATTTCTGGATTCCACTATCCATCTAGATTTCGTTATTAGCCGAGCTTCGTTTGCTTCTTCCGTTACCAATTGACTCTGTCCTTGTTGGAGAAATGGTGATATCTTGGACACAATTCCTAAGCGTTCTAAAAGTGGTTGGGTATCTCTATATCCACGGTCCTCTATAAAAATATCACCAATGTCGAAAAATTATCTCATACCTTCCACAACTCTTTCAAATTCGTTAATGATCATTTGTGCGTCATTGTTTCGCGAGTCAGAAAAATATGGTCCTTGTATTTCAAGTATGAATCCGTTTGGAGTAATAATGAGAGCAGGTTTTACCAAGTGACGTCCTTTATGTTTGCAGAATGACTGTCGAAGTACGCGAAAGTTACTGCTCTTCTGCATGTAAGCATAAGTTCCATCGATGATAGCAATAGCTCTGGGAATTTCTGGTTGTGGATTATATAGTTCATTGGCGAATGATATCACGTGTCTTTCAATGCATTCCTCTCTGTTTATCGCATTAAATCCAATGTTATCAGGCACAAATCGCTGCATTAAAGACTCTCTTACAGTAGAAATGGCCATTCTTGTAGCTTGCCGGATCGAATAATGAAAAATCATTTTCAGAAATTCATCAGAAAGACCTTGACGCATTTTGCAAAGGAAAGTCAGCAGATCTTTTTTCCTCACGTATCTGGCACCATGTCCATGTAACTGCGGAATAGGATCACAAAATGCATACAATTCTCTAAATTGTTCTTTTGTTACAGGAGCAATTGCTTCACACTCTTCATCAGTGAAACTATCCTCATTGTTAAACGCCTCGGCCGCATAAACATTTGCTTCGTTACGAAGTTGCTGCAAAAACAGAAGTAACTGCTGTCCCGGAATCCTATACGGTCTATTAATCGCTTATAGTCCAGGAAGCAAGGGGCCTAAAATAAAATCATGTTCATCCAAATGATTTAAGCATGCTCTTGTTTCTTCTGGAATGAAAATGTCCATGACAATAAAAGCGTTAACTCTACATTCAATTGAAAGCCTTGGAGTATTAACATCTGTATTACAGAACATGCAAGTTTGCCTGCCTGTTTGTGTAAGAAACATTCAGTCTTAAACAGCCTGGGTCACGTTGGAGCTCCTCTATCTCATTGCGAATCGATTGATTGCAATTGAGACATAACCTACTCTCATCGGCGACTTCAAGTGGTGGTCTTCGAAGTTGAAGGCGTCTAAAAATTGCAATGTTTTGCCTATCAGGATTATTATTTCCATCAATTCAAGCCATTTGTCCTGTTTGATAGACTGTATCGCACACATAGCAATTAACTCCAACTCTGAATGCCATTTTTAAACCATAAGAGAAACAAGCTCGTATGGTCTTGAAAGGCAGAGGAATGTATTAATAAAACGAAAGAAAAATTCAGAAAGAACAAAATAAAACAAACACATGAAACTAAACACAAAAAGGGAAGAAGAAATACAACACAATTAATACAGAAGGGAACAGATAGAAAATTTTTTTCCTAAGCTTACCAATAAAATTACTATCCGCTCTCGAGACCTTTCACAAAAGAAATGACAAGCATACCATCGTCAATGGAAATAATAAGTGAATC
>NC_046661.1:118227058-118254233 GCF_010883055.1 Belonocnema kinseyi | reverse complement strand
GTCATTAGGCCTCCTTTCAGTTCGTCGCTCATTCTGAAGTCTTTTGCTTTTTGCTTTAAAAAGTGACAGTCGTTCATCATGCAGCATTCACTAATTATTTCCATCGACAACGGTATGTTTGTCTGTCATTTCTTTTGCGAAAGGTCTTTGAAAAAGTGATTTCTTAGTCAAGTTCAAATCTTCTGCCCTTAGCGTTTGCCCGTTCTGAGAAGCGCGCTATATGAGTCAACGGTGTTGACTCATATTGTCATTGGTTTGGCTAAACATGTTACTGACCACTTCTTGATGCGTGTTTCGTATACAGACATCGCTTGGGTTGCTAAAGCTACTAGGATTGGTTCTATTCTCTGATCGTGGGCGCTTAGCGTTCGGCCCTCTGGCGAATGGTACACTGTTATTATCGATGTGCCCACTAGTTACTAATGTTACTTTGGATACTATTTCTATCTTTAAAAAAGTAATTACTTAGTCAACTTCAAATCTTGGGCGCTTAGCGTTTGATCGTTTCGAGAAGCGCGCTATATGAGTCAACGGTGTAGGCGAAAATATGACAGACCACGATCTGAACCGTGATTTCTATGTTGACATCGCTTTTGTAACAAAATCTGTTGTAATTCGTTTTATACACTGATCTTGAGTGCTTAGCGCCGCATATCGCTAAAACTGTCAATTTTTTTTGATTTTTTTACGGATATTTCATCCGGCACTTATAACCTTAAAAATTACAAAGTTTCAGCTAAATCCACCGAAAGCCATTTTCCCATACATTTAGGGCGGGGTCCTTTGCTACGAAATTGTTACATTTTCAACAGAACAACAGAATGTTCAACCAAAAAGTATGATTTTTCAACAAAATTGTTGAATTTTCAAACAAACAGTTGCATTTTTATTTAAGAAAGATAAAATTTCTTCTAAAACATATGAATTTAAAAAAAATTAAATTTTCATCCCGAAACATTTCAGTTAACTTTCCAACACTAGAATAAGAATTTTAAACAATAAATTCTGCTAATTGGTCTAAATTTGAACAAAAAAAGTATGAATTTTTTAACAGGATTGTTAAATTTTCAACCAATCAGTTGCATTTTTCAATAGATTTATCAAGACAAAAATACCAATTTTAAACCAAAAGTAAATTTTCTAGAAAATAGTTAAATTTTGAACAACAAAAGTTGCATGTTTCTCCGAGAAAGATGCAGTATTTCTACTAAAATAGATGAACTTTAAAGTCAAAAACACAGATTTTCACAAAAAATAGTTTTCGTCTAAAAAAGATTTTATTTTACTTATTATCAGTAACAAACTGTGCATTTTAAAGAAAATGTAAATGTTTTACGAAAAGAGTTGAATTTTTAACCCAAAAATACGGAATAAAAAAAAATAGTTGAATTTGCAAACCAAATAATAAAATTTATAACTAAAAGATAATAATATAATATAATATATAATATCATAATATAATGTATTCATGGAGGCTTTTACTTTTGAATTTTTGAAAAATGTATTTACTTTATAGTTTTTGTATTTCGAATGCAAATGAATTACAATTCGTTAAAACTTTAAATAATTTAATTCTTTTTATCTCCACGTTTTTATGGCTTTATTGAATTCGATTTTCAAGTTTTTGGCGTGTTAAAAATGTAAATTATTTCAAATACTCCTCACTTTTAAAGTCAGTGTGCTTTTAATCTAGGCATTATTTGATTTCGATTGTGGCTGGTTTTGAAGTTAGGACGAATTCTAATTTTTAAACTTATAGTTTCGTTGAGAATCTAAATACAAACTTTTTAAAAATCTCTTGACATATTTTTGATTATTATTCAATATTGTTTAGTACCTATTTTTTAAGACGTGATCGTATTTAAGATTTTAAAACTTTCAAATGAGAATTTAGATAAGTTCTAAAATTGTTTCATGGAATTGAAATGTATAATTTGACTCTTTTATAGGTTGCTGAGAGAGCACTGTACTTGTGGAATAACGAGTATATTATGTCACTAATCGAGGAAAACAATCACGTAATTATGGGAATCATGTTCCCGGCACTGTACAGAATAAGTAAAGAGCATTGGAACCAAACGATCGTGGCCCTCGTTTATAACGTTCTCAAAACTTTCATGGAAATGAATAGCAAGCTCTTCGATGAACTTACTGCCAGCTATAAGTCTGAAAGGCAAAAGTAAGTTATTTTGTTGCAGTTTATTAATTTATTTTTAAAAAATAATTCTCAGGATATCTGGATAACCTGGAAAATGCCGGTAATAATAATCAAAAACAGGAAAAACCTGTAAATTTGATTCAGTGATAAGGAGTTTTCATTCAATTGTTCTTAAATTAATATGTAAGTGTTTTGATATTTTTATTAGACTCAGGTTGCAAATAATTGACACAATTTAAGCAAACCAAAAAATTGCATGGATATTCAGAACTTATAAAGAAAAATAATTAAAAAATAAATAACGAATACACAAGATCTTTAATTGACAAAAAATAAAATCACGAATTTAAAAAGATCCGAAACTAAAATTCACCGATTTCAAGAACGATTTGTAAAATAAACGAATGATTAAATTCCCACAAATATTTCAATTCTCGAATTTTAGAATTGCTGAACATAGTTAATTGATTATTATTTTATTAGTTATTAATATCATTATAAATAAGGCAAATAATTTAATTAATCATTTATTAATTATTTTCTGTAAATTTTAAATTTCGTCATACTTAAATTTCAGGAATAGAAATATTTATGGGAATTTAACAATTCATTTATTTTGTAATTCGGCAATTTTTTTCTGACTTATTTATGATTTTGTTATTCATTTCTTTGTTATTTTGTGTAAGTCCCGATATTCAAACACTTTTAAATATAGTGATGAAGAACTATTTTCTTTTATATTGCCGTTTTAAAATATAATTCTACTTTATAATAAATATAATTATTATATATGTAGATTGTAAGGAAGCTAAAATATTTTAAAATTTGGGTGTCAAATTTTAAAGGAAGACCATTAACGAATATATTATTTATCTCTTACAACGCTCAAATTATTCTAAAATTATTTTTCGAATCGCTATAATATATCCATTCTGAAATTAAATTCTGAGGATTGAGAACCAGAAAATAAGTATTATCACCTTGTTTTTAAATTTATGTAAATATAATTACTGAAAATATTTCTTGAATTTACCCAATTTTTCTTCGTTTTTATTTTGCAATCTAACCAAATTGAAAAATTTTGCTTTAAAATCATCTAAACTATTTTTAGAAATTTTAGGAAATCGTTTGTTATGTTTTAAACCCTTTTTCGATTTTCTCTTAAAGTTCATTTTTTTAAATAAAAAATTATTTAAAATTTGCACACGAATATAAGAAAAATTCTTTTATTTTAAATCTTATGAGACCTTTTAAACCTTCTAATATCTAAAAATTATAAAAAATTTTCCTACATTTTTTATTCATTCTACAAAATTAAAAAAAATGGCCTTAAAATCTTTGTGATTCTTCTTTTACTATTATTGAAATCTTATAAAATCTTTTTAAATAATATCTTGAAATTAATTTTTCGAAATGAAAAATTATTTTAATTTTTCTTAGGAACCTGAAAAAATGTCTTTCATTTTCGTGAAACTTTACGAAATTCTTACAATATCTTTACAAGTTTTAATTATTTTTAAATATTTCAAAACTTTTGAATACCCCTTAAACTTACTCAAATTTTTTCTAAAATAATGTAATATGGAAAAATGTCAAAATTTTGTTTTAAAATCTTTCACACTTTTTAAAGATTTTAGGAAATAATTCAAAAAAGGATTTCAAAGAAAATTTGAAGAGATTTGACATTATTTTTTGGAATTTACTCTAAATTCTTATTGATATACCTTGTCATTTTCAAGAGCTTTGAAAAATTTAAAAAGATTTAAAAGGATTTAGAATATTCAATGTTATTTTTATATATTACAAGTAGTTTTTAATTAATTGCAGTAGTTTAATGGGATTTCAAAGGATTTGCCATATTTCAGGAAATATCAAAAGATTTAAAGAGATTTAAACCATTTCAAGGGATTTTAAAGATTTTCGGAAGACATAAACCAATTTTACAGGACCTGTTAGTTTATATTATATTTTAAAAGTTTCCAAGGAGCTTTATAAAATTTCCGCGCATTTCAATGATTTGATGGGGCTTTAAGAGCTATCTTGGTATTTTAAGCGATTTTCCAGAATTTCAGGAACCATCATCAGATTTCATGTAATTTCAAGAACAAAAAAGTGATGGATTTCATAGAGTTTGAAAGATTTTAAGAGATTTAAAAATATTTGTTGGAATTCATTTGGAATTTGCCCTGAATTCTTATTAATTTGTCCTCATTTCTTTTAAATTCCTTCGAATTGTTCTAAATTCACTCAATTCTATTCATTTTAACCCGGAGAGAAGTTTCGGAAGATTAATTCACGGCACTGCTCCTTTGATTTTATCACTCTTTGGCGCAAGAACTAAGATCTCGGAACCCTTGCTTTTAAAGCATAGGTCTCGTAGTTTCAGGTATTATGCCACGCTGTTATGCTCTCAGGTCTCGAATTCTATGCTTTTAGATCATAAAGTCCGAGAATTTGAAGCACGTAAAAACTGTAGCTCTCCGTGAATGGATTGAAATTTTTTTTGGTTTGAATTATTTTGTAGCCATAAGTCACTTTTTCGGTTAGAAATGGGTGGGGTTTCGAATATTTTAGTAGATTTAAAAATATTTGTTTGAATACACCCTGAATTCTTATTAGTTTACCCTTAATTTTTTTAATTCTTTGGAATTCACTTGAATTCTTCTAAATTTGTACAATTTTAGTTAATTCAATGGATTTCTTTGGATTTTTAAATGTTTTAAAATATTTGGTCTCAACGTTTTTTAACCTCACCTTGATTTCTGAGTCATTTCATCAAATTCTTTTGAATTCCCTTTAATTTTTCTAAGCTCGTTACTGAATTAAATTTTTTTGTTTTCATATTTTAAAATCTTTTTCCATTTATTTGATTATTTTTGAACTTACCTTCATTTTTTATGAATTTCATCGAATTCTTCTCGTTTTTCTTAAATTCCTCTAAAGTTACTCAATTTTTACTGAAATAGATGGAATTTTTCGATTCAATACATTTTTTCAAATTCATTTGAATTATTTCGAATTATTTTGTAGCCATAAGTCACTTTTTCGGTTAGAAATTAGTGGGGTTTCAAATATTTTAATAGATTTAAAATTATTTTTTTGTATACACCCTAAACTCTTATTAGTTTACCCTCCATTTTTTTTTTAATTCTTTGGAATTCACTTGAATTCTTCTAAATTTTCACAATTCTAGTTAATTCAATGGATTTATTTGATTTTTCAAATCTTTTTATTTATTTACTCCCAAAGTTTTTTAACCTCACTTGGAATTCTGAGTCATTTCATCAAATTCTTTTGAATTTCCTTTAATTCTTCTAAGCTCGTTATAAATTTCATCGAATTCTTCTCGTTTACTTTTAATTACTCTAAATTGATTCTAACTTTGAGGAAATCAATCGCATTTTTTTATTTAAAATTTTTCCCCAGTTCATTTCAGTTTTTTTAAATTTAAATTGAATTGTTTTGAAGTCATGAATTTATCCTGCATTTGTTACTCTTTGAGCGCAAAAAGAGTATCCTGTGCAAGTGACAAAAAATACCCTTGGTCCCTGTGTTTTATCCCATAGGGACTGTGAGGCCTGATATTGAAAGCCTTATTAAAGTCTTTAAAATCTTAAAATGTGGTGTATACTCAAAATCGTAAATTAGTATTAATCTGAAATTTTTAATATATTTTAGTTTAAAACTAAAAGAAAGAAAAAAACTTTTTTTATAGATGATTGAAACAAATAAAAACTGTAATTATGATTTAGAACAAGCGATTTGAGAAAATATTTTTGTTATTTTGAATTCCGAAACAATTTTCTATTTTATTCTATATTGGATCAAAACATTTTTGAAGAATATTATAATTTAGATCTGGATCAAGAAGTTTTTCAAAAGAATTATAATGCTGACTCGAAAGAGGAAATTTTTTTCGCTGACCGGGAAAATGACAAATTGACCAGGAATAAAATCGAGAAATAACCAAGAAAATCGAGAAATTTCTGAAATCTTATAATTATAGCTGTTTATCAAAATAAACTTACTTTTTATAAACAATAGTTTTGATATGCTGTAGATAATTAGATACCAAAAAAATATTCCGCCTTAGAATTTTTGCAAGGACAATACCTGATATCAAAGTAATAGATTCAAATATTAATGGACCGTTTTAAAGGAAAAAGGCATTTGTAATTGAAGGAAGTAGAAACGAATATATTGAGTTTCAATTTGTTCATCTAGACTAATAACTAAGCAGAAAGTATGGATTTCAGAAAAATAAAATAAATTATGATCTATAGAAATTGAGTAGAAATTAAATTAAGTAGAAAATAAAGTAGAAATTATGATTTCCGCAATGTTAGGATTTCAATGAATTTCTCTCTGTATTTCTGAGAATTTTCCGTTTTCCTTGGCGATCCTTCAACATCTATTTTAGATGCAAATATTTCTATATAGATTTCGCATTCATTCATTCATTCATTTGCCAACCTTGCTGTTTTTTAAATCCCTTCAGCTTCCTGAATGAAAATCCAGACTGATAAATGTGTCATTCGCAATAACGAAATTCACATTTCGTAAGAATCTCAAAAACTTGATTTGCTTTATTGGATCAAAATTTGAATAATAGTATATTTCAAAAGAAAAACGTCTTATCTAGAAAAGTATGCAAATCAATTTATCTTACAACAATTTTGTTGAAAATTTTCCACCTTTTTTCCAAAAATAATTCATTCTTCCGATGGGATATTTATAATCAAGGAGCTCTAATAATTTGCGAACAGTCAATTTCATAAATATTTTCTAATTTCAACCCTATTTCAGAGAGAAGGTGAAAGCCTTTTGCGTTTCGAATTTATAAATAATACTAAAATCTCTCACAATAATTGTAGATGTATAATGATTGTGTTTTTACAATGAAAAAATGTGACGAAATTTTTTATATTTTCAGAGAGAAAAAGAGAGAAAAGGAGAGAGACGAACTTTGGAAAAGATTGAATGAACTGGAACTTGAACGGCGCGGAACTCTCACGGCAGCACCAAATACCCCAGTTCCTGCCTCAACTAACCCTGTGACACGAGCCCGACCCTGAGCCACTATGTAAGATATTCTACAATTTACTATCTCCTACCCTAAATAGAACAAATTTAATAAGTTAATGGAGTTGTTGCTAAGGGGTCGCGTGATTACGAGCATGACCCCTAAGAAGAAAATAACTGAGCTTTAATCGACCTTAAACTATATTAAACCTTCAATTATTCATGATCTTGAATTTTTTTTTAAGTTTGACTGGAAATTTTACAAATATTTAGAAGAAAAATTTGTCCCAAGTTCTTTTTCAAAAGTGTTTAAAATATTATAATTAGTTGAATTGTAATATTTTTCAATTATGTCATCATTCAGTTTACAGTGTGTGATTAAAAAGTTTTCTACTTTAAAAATTTACCATTTTAGATTTTTAATTTTAATTTAAAGAATTTTAAAATGCGGTCTTGAATAATTAAACAATTAAAAATTAAAGGTGTTTTGAAGTTGAAAATTGTTGATAAAAACATTTTTATTTTATCAACTGTAAATGTAAATACATTATTTTCTAACTGAATCTATACTTTAATTATTAAAGGCGAACAATACGTGATTTGACAAAACGATTAGAAATCCGTTCAAAATTTTAAAAAATTCAGATTTTAAGGTCCAAAATTAAACTGTTTCTATTCGAAAGTCTTAGTCATAAAAAAAATGCAAACATCCGATTGAAACTTTATAAAATATTTGTAACGTAAAAATAACTTCATAATAATGTGTTTGTAATTAAAAGATTTTATTAAATTTAAAATCATGTTTCAGTCTAAAATATTCCATTTTTACTCCATTCAATTTCAAATTTTTTAATCAAGAAAAGGAATAATTATTTAATATTTTGCAATATTGAGCTGTTCATTCAAGACGAATGATTTGAAACCAAATATTTAAAAGTAGAAAATTTGAAACTGAATTATTTGACATAGATTGGTAGAAAAAAATTGAGTATTTCAAAGAGTTATTTAGAAGTTTAGAAAAGATTCAAAATTAATTTAAAACTTAAAAGGATATAAAATCATTTAAACTAAGTGTCTGCCGACAAAATTCGGATATTTGTACCAAAAGATAGAATTTTGCTGATTTAAAAAAATTAGAAACTTTTTAATAATTATGAAAGGCTAAAAGACTTCAAAAGAATAAAAACCTATTCTTAAAATTCCTATAAAAATTGAAAATAATTTTTCATTTTGGAAAATTATTTTAAGAGCATATTCTTAAATTTTTTAAAAATATTTCCAAAATTATTTTTAAAAAGTATTTGGAAGAGTTTAAGACATTTTTTTCTTAATTTGCAGGATTTTCTAAAAAATGTAGAATAAATTCAGTTCATTTCAAAATATATTTATAAATTCTAAAATAACTTCAAAAATAGTTTCAAATTTAAATAAATTGCAAAAAACTTTTAGATTCCGCAAGATTTTGAATTAAACTTTGGAAGCTTTTCAAAGATGTTTAATCTATTTAAAATTAAAATAATTTAACTTATAATTCAAGAAGTGTTCAGCTTAAAAAAATTTTTTTTTCCATTTTTAAAGTTTTCAGCTTAAAAATGTTTGAAATAATATAATTTTGAAAATTTTAAAGTTCATTGATTGTTTAATTTAGAGCATTGAATGTTATAACGTAAATTCCTATATTTAGAATTGAATCTCAATCTTTGAGTTGACATTTTTTGTTATTATTGACCTTGAAAAATTGTTTTGAACCTTGACAAAAACGGGAAATGACCGGGAATTTTTTTGTTCCATTAATACGGCCACCCTGAATAAATTACAACCAAAATTACAGGGAAATACAATTTTTGTTTATTATTCGGCAATGTTCTCAACATTTGTTATCCTTGGTCGAAAAAGAACAACTTTTTGACTGCAAATAAAAAATGAACAATTGAGAAAGAATTGAACACGGTCATTGAAATTCAAGTACATTTAAAGTACAGTTTCCCCTTTTTAAACTTTGGTGAAATCTTGTTGAGAAAATGTACTTCGTTGTAAAATTAAAATAAAATTTTTATAAAATATATGGTCCTTCTGAAGCAACAGATTGTTTTTTAAATCTGACTTAAATCGAAAATTAAACAGTTCAAACCTGTAAAGAATATAAAAGTTTGCACACACGATCTAAAGATCCTCAAGATTGATTTTATATTATTAAAATTGCCGGGAATAGTAACTTTCAAACATGAATAATAAAGTGAAATTTTGTCTAACTTTTGTAATATCATGAAACTTATCCCTCTTTTTCATCCCTCAATGAAAATTTCAAAGAAGATATTCAGTTGAATTTGCATTTTAATAGCAGTGAAGAAAATGTGTTCGTGGATTACGTATCTCTTCTAAAAAAATTAGATTATGGCAATGTGTTATCAAAATGAAAAATGCGAATTCGTTCTTTAGAAAACAGTTTTATCCGATATTTTAAACATTTTAACATTATAAAAACGAGAATTATTTAAAATTCCATTAAAGCGAACAGTACCAAACCTTGTACTTATTCGGTACTATGATATTTACAATTAGAAAAGATGTGTGTAAATTGTAAAATAATAATTTTTTTTCTTTTTAAATCAGATGCTTAACGTTTTAAAAACAGCTTCAAAGTAGTTTATGCGCGTTTATGATACGGTACGTCTTTAATTGTGACCATTTCATAAATAAACTGGGCTTCCTTTTAGAGGTTGGTTTGATATTTAACTTCTTTTTAAAATTTTAACTTCTTTATTAAATGAGAACCCAATAAAAGGCGATTTTATTGGCGGTAACTATAACTACGTCATCGACTTACATCAAATAAGTATCACCGTTTCTTCGGAGAAATTCGGAAGGGTCGAGCTTTTTATTTTTATATTATTTAAATGGAACTGTTTGTAAATGCGAATCTTTAATTTTTGTAATTTCTTGACTTTAAAATCATTGACTGTTCTCGAAAGCTTTCTGTTTGAGATTGTTAATTATAATTGAAGGCTTTCCATTTAAAATGATTTAATTTAAAACATGTTTGTTTCAAAAACGCTTTAAATTATAGATTTTTTAATTTCAAAAGTTTTAAATTTCAATGATTAAATATTTATGTGATTAATCTGGCAATCCTTAATTAAAATGTCTTATCTATGGATTTTTAATTTGAAGAGGCTTTCAATTTAAAAATGCTCCATTTGAAATTATTTTATATTGTTTTTAGAAAGTATATTTTAAATACCTGAAAAATGGTTTAAAACCGTGAATGAACTGAAAAATCACCGGGAATTTTTTTAAATTTGAGTGCCCATCATAATTGATTGTCAAGTATCATCTAATTTAGAAAAAACAAAATAATAAATATTTCGTCAATTTGTTTAGGGCAGAATGCAATATTCGTTAATTTTGTATAGAATCTATTTTTAAATAAGTTCAATTTGAAATGCTTATAAGTTAAAGATAAGTTAAAGAAGACCTTGAAATGCGCCGAATCAGAATTTATTCAATTTGAAAGGCTTCAGATGTTATATTTAAACATTTTGAATTTTATATATTTTGATATGGATACTATTTTATTAATTCTAAGTTCAATATTTTTGTTATTATGGTGGATATTGTGAAAAGTTATCAAATAAATTATCACTCAGGCAACAATTTTAAAAGTCAATAGAGTATATTTTAATACAATTTGACGGAATGTATAAAATAATTATTTTTATAACGTATGCACCCTAAATTTGAATACGTCAAAAGCGACTGATTCGAAGTGAATTTTTACTGATTCAAATAATGCTGATTCGACGACTGAAAAATCGATTAAAAATGACTTTTTATATCTTTCAATTTACCTCTATAATTAAATCAGTAATTTTGAATGATCCAATCTCTTGGAATTTGCAACTAAAAAAGATTAATTTCCAAACAAATTTATTTACTTCTTATTTTCAATTAAAAAATTAATTTTAAAAAATCTGGTTTTCTAACCAAATGGTTTAGTCTTCGATCATGTAGTTAAATTTTCAACGAACAATATTAACCTTCAACTAAGATAAAGTATTAATTTTCAACGAACAGTAAAAATAATTGTTAAGAAAAATAGTTCAACTTTTAACGAAAGAAGAACCAATTTTAATTAAAAGGATGAATTTTGGAATGAAATTATGAATCTTGATCTAAACACATTAAATTATTATTATAAAGGCAGTTCACCTGTCAACCAAGTAGTTAAATTTTCAAAGAAAAAAATTATTTTTTGGCCAAGAAGAAGAATGTTATACTAAAAGAGATGCATTTTCAATAAAATAATAATTTACGAAAACCTTGAAGTTTGCGATATTTTATATCTCCTTATAGCAGATTATCGAATTAACTCAAGGATTCCGCTGAGGGCTGATTCCTTGTAGAATTTCAAGGTTGTCTGGTGTTATACTTTGTAGTTTTTTCTACTATTTTTTAAAAATTATTTACATTTTTATCGCGAATATATAAAAAACGCAGCTAAACATTATACTGTGCAATTTTACAAAATGAAAATAAAAAATTCAGACAAAAATTATCTTTACGCGATTAAAATCTACACAAGATTAAACTCTACACTAGTCAATTTTACACAGCAAAGCTTTGTATATAACAAAGTTTTCTTTAAATTTGTTTGCACTGTGGAATAGAATAGAATAGAATTTATTTGTGTAGAGTTTTTAAAATCAAAATAATTAAATTGGCTTTTGTTGAGTATTCTGGTGTAGAATTTAATTTTCCGATTTGATTTTATTTGTAGAAATTTAAAATTGTTATTTTGTTAATAGTTTAGAAAATGTTATTTTAATTAATTTTGTTTTAATTTAGTTACATTATGTAGAGGTTCTTCAGCAAAATTGTATTGCGTACAGTTTATATAGATTCAAAGAAATATATTTTACAGATTTTTATAAAGTTTTCCGTTCTTAAATTTAATTCTGGACAATTAAAACTAAAATAAATTCGTGTAGGGTTTCGCCATGTAGAGTTAAACGTGAATACTGTAGATTTTCGTTAAGTTATGTATAGAGCTGAGAGATCGTCCATAGACTATGTTGCCAATTTAATCAGTATCCAGTTTGAAGTATCAGTTTGAAGAATAACTTAATATTTTAATTATTTTCATATTTCAGGCTTCACACTCTTTACCGTATATCCCTCTTTTCTCCTTTTTAAAAATTATTTTCTTTGTCCTGTTTTCAAGATATGTCTCTTTTTCTCGATTTTTCGTTTAAATTTTTATTTTGGTTAAAAATTTTACTATTTAATTTAAAGTTCAATGATTTTGTTGAAAATACAACTATTTTCTTCAAAATTCATCCTTTTTGGTCAAAAATTCAACAATTTGGTTAATTTAGTTGAAATATTAAGTGTTACAGGTTTAGTAACTACAAGAAAATCCAATTTTTTAGTAAAAAAGAATTGTTTAAACTGAATATGTAACTATTCCATTTTTGGTTTGAAAACTTATAATTTTTTTAATGAAAATCCGATTTTTTGTGTGTAAAATTCATATATTATTATGTTGAAAATTCGTCTTTTTGGGTAGAAAATTAATCTTCTCTAAAAATTCAGCTTATTGGCTGTAGATTAAACTATTTTGTTACAAATTCGTCTTTCTGGTTCAATTGAACTGGCAGAAAGTTCGTTTTTTGTTTTTTTAGTTGAAAATTAACTACTCCAGTTTTGGTCGACATCTTATTTTTTATTTTTTAAATTCAACTATTTTCTGTTAGGTGGAAAATAAAACTGTTTTGTAGAAAGCCCATGTATTTGGTTGAAAGTTCGTCTTTTTGCTTAGAAAATTAATCTTCATTTTTGGAAATTATTCTTATGAGCTGTGGATTTAACTGTTTTGTTAAAAATGCATCTCTGTTCTTGGTTTAAAAATTATTTTGTTAAAAAGTGAACTATTTTGATTATCAATTCATTCATGTTGATAAAAATTCGTCTTTTTTGTTGAAAATTAATGATTAAAACCTAAAGTGTTACTATACTATTTTTGGTTAAAAACTTATATTTTTTAGTTGAAAATTCATCTCTCTTAATTAAAAATTAGATTATTGGTGAAAATTCGACTATTTTTTAAAAGTCTTCTCTGTTGTCGAAAATTCTGCTCACTATTGAGAATGGTTAAACTGCGTTACGCCACCTGGTAACAAAAATCCGCATAAAAGTGTTTTAATGATTTTTGTTGCGGAGTTTAAAGTATTTATTGGATACTAAAAATAATTCTTTTTTGAAACAAAGGAGTTTACATAGAATTTTCATCTAATAAGGTGAAAAAACATATTTTTGTACAGAAATATTTTCCTTTAAAAAATAAAACCATTATTGTTCCATTTATTGTGATTTTGAAAAATTTATAAACTTGAGTGGACATATTTTAAAGTAAAAATGAACTCAAATTAAATTTTCATCAATTTATACAGGGAGTATTTACTATTTACAAACTGATCTAAAAGTTAGGATAGAATTCTTATTGAAATTCCAATCGCAGGTGACCGCTGAACCAAAAAATCGGGAATCTTATATGACCGGAAAATGACACTGAATTTATTTTTTGACTGGGAATTTTACAAATTTATAGACAAAAATCTGTTTAACTGTGATTCCCATAGTTTTAAAAATAATTAGTTAAATTGTGATATTTTTCAATTATTAAGTGTACATTTTATTTTAAAGAGTTTTAAAATGCAGTTTTAAAATGCAGTTTTAAAGACTTAAGCCATTAAAAAATAGAAGCTTTTAAAGTCGAAGATTTTAGATAAAAAATGTTTTTAGTTGATCAACTGTCAATATAAATTAATAGTGAAAGTCTTATTAGTTAAAAAAATGTAATCGCCTGATTGAAATTTTATAAACTATTTTCGATTTTAAAATAACATTAAAATAATATGTTCATAATTAAAAGCTTTTATTAAATTTCACGTATTATTTTAGTCTAAAATATTACATTTTTAAACCATTCAATTTGGAATTTTTAATTAAGAAAATTAAGAATTCATTAATATTTAGAAATATCTGACTGTTTATTTAAAATCTGTAATTATAGTAAATATTAAAAACTAAATTTTGAACATTGCATTTTAATTGTTCTTTTAAAAAAATTTAATTTGTAAGTAAATAAATAATTTAGAGTGATTATTCATAAAGATTTAGAAATGTTTACGAAATTATCAAAAATGAATGTGGAAGGTTTTAAGGAACTTTATTTAATTTGACAGAATTAAAAAAAAAAGAGAAAGAGTTGGATAATTTTAAGGGATGTTTAAAAGTTTTATAATAATTTTTAAAATAATCAAAAATTGAGAAAAAAAATGTAAAGAACATGTAGATTTTTCATGATTTTAAAATAAAATTTGAAAGAATTTTAAGGATTTTTTAACCATTTGAAATATAAATAATTTAACTTTTAATTTAAGAATTGTTCAGTTTATAAAAAATGTAATCGCTTAATTTTTAATGTTTCTGCCTTAAAATTGCTTTAAATTATATAATTTCGACAATTTTTAAATTCATTGATTGATTCTTCAATTTAGACTTTCGAGCATTGAAAGTGATAACGGGCATTTATATGTTTAGAACTGAATCTGAACCTTTGAACTCTGCAATTTATAAAATTAAACAATTGTATTTTGCAGTTTAAGTGCATTTAATTAAAAATTGCTCAGCTTAAAAGTGTTAGTAGCTTCCATTGTACACGTGTACATCATTGAGCATTTGAATTAGATTTGAATACAAAATTATTAAATTAAAAAACTTTTAAACTTCAATTTTAAAAGTTTGAAATTCAAGACTTCCACTTTGAGTGCTTTCATTTGCAGCTCAGTTATTTTTCATTCAAATGGAAAAATTATTATCTGTAGAGTTCAATTTTTTAAATTTCATTGACCATGAAAAATGTTTGCGAACCGGGAAAAAACCGGTATTTTTTTGTCTTGCATATAAACGGCCACCCTAAATCCTCTATTATTCGTATTTAATCATTGTTTTATACTTCACAAACATATCCAAGGTGGCCGCTGGACCGAGGAACCTGGTAAACCGGGAATTTTATGCGACCGGGGAAAACCGGGAAATAACAGTGAATTTATTTTTTTACCAGGAATTTTGAAAAAATTTTAGAATAAAAATATTGTCCAACTATGATTTCAACCGTTTTTAAATAATTTCATAAATCGTGATTTTTATAAATTATTATATCATTCAGTTTAGAATGCTTAGTTCAAAAATCTTTTACTTTAAAAATGCTTTAGAGGTGAAAAAATTAAAAATTAGACATTTTTAAAATCGAAGATTTTTTTTATAAAAAACAGGATGACCGGGAAACCGGGAATTTTACGAGTTTTCAGAAGAAAAATCTGCCCAAGTTTGTTTTAAACAATTAAAAATTAAAAGCATTTGAAGTTGAAATTTTTTGATAAAAGACAGTTTTATTTTATCAACTGTAAATATAAATTAATTAATTAATTTTTAAATGGATCTGCATTCTATGCATAGAAATCTGAACAATAATTGATTTGTACAAACAATTCTAAATGTGTTCAAAATTTGAGAATTTCTAGATTGTAACTGTTTCAATCCTAAAGTCATGAGAATAATTGAAAATAATATATCATTTATTCCGATAATTTTATTTTAAAATAAAATTTTTCATGATTTATCAATAATATATTTTTAATTCAGAGTTTCAGGTATTCCTTTATATTATTTTTTTTATATTAAATTTAATAAACAAATTTATTAATATGGTCATAATTAAAGGTTTCTATTAAATTTAAAGTATTGTGAGTCTAAATTCTTTAATTTTTATCCCATTCAATTTGAAATTTCCTAATGTAGAAAAAGAACAAGTATTTAATATTTAGCAATATTTCACTGTTCATTTAAGACGAATAAATTGAAACAAAATATTTATAAGAAAACAATTTAAAACTTTTAGCGTTACAGTTTTAATTGTTCTATTTAAAAAATGTTTAATTTATAAGTGAAATTGTTAAATTTTGAACGAAGTGTGCTTAATTTTTTTCAGAACTTCTAAATATATTTTAAAATTAATCGAAATTTTCCTACAATTTTTGAAAATCCAACAAATCAAATAAAATCTTTAAAATCTTCTATGTTCTTCTTTGATCATTTTTTAAATCTCTTAAAATCTTCTGAAACTTTCTATTAGAATAATTAGTCAAAGTGTAAAATAATTTTCAATTTTCCTAAGAATCTTAAGAAAATTTTTATTCTTTTGTAGTCTTTCACAATTCTTCAAAAAATTCTAAATTTTTTGTTTGAAATATACAAAAATCTAAATTTTGTTTTAAATTCGACTGTAAGTATTTCAAATTATTTCAAGTTCTAAATTTAATTCGAATCTTTTTAAAACTTCTAAATATCTCTGAATATCACTCTAATATTTTTACAAATAATAAGTGTTCTATTGTAATTTATAAATTCAAATTTAATTTTTTTTAATTTGCAGGATTTTCTAAAAGTTACAGAAAAAATTTAATTCATTTTGAAATATATTTAAATGTGCTGACAAAAAATTCAAAAATGATTTTAAATTTGGAAAATTTTTAAACCACTTCTAAATTTAAAAAATTTTTTAAATAAGTTTTTTAAGCTTTTTTAATGTGTCTAGCTTAAAATTACTTAAAATAATATAATTTTGAAAATTTCTAAAGTTCATTGCTTGATTCTTTAATTTAAAATATTAAAAATGTTAACTCGGATTTATGTTTTTGGTACTTAATCTGAATCTTTGAACTCTACAATTCATAAAAGTTTTAAATTTTGCAGTTTATTTGCATTTCACTTAAAACTGTTTAATTTAAAAGGTTGGTACCTTCCAGTTTATACGTGTAAGTGATTGAGCATTTGAATACACAATGTTTGAATTGAAAACTGTTAAAATTCAATTTTAAAAGTTTGGAATTCAAGGGTTCTACTTTGAATGCAAAACTGCACACTTTTATGGAAAAATTAATGTACATCTTTAAAATGGTATCTACTCTTTCTAGTTCCAGTTTTCGGCAACAGGTAGCGAAACGATAGACCCCCATTCCCAATAGAGCAATTGATTAGAATTTTATTTAGAATATTGAAATATTAGAAATATTATATTAAATTAGAATAATCTTCGACTAGAATCGATGTCGTGCCCATTCGTAGTAAATCTAATTTACAACATTTTTTTTCTCGCAGGTGAGAAATCACAACCACGCCACCCATTCGTTAGATCTTAGTTTACGCCGAGAAAATTATCGTTGTTAGAAGAAAACCAGAATCGTTTTACGGTGGCTGTCTTGACGTAATACAAATTCCTTGGTTGGTCTCATCCACAATTGGCTGGGCAAAGCAATCTCGAGGACTCCAAAGGAAGAAGCAATGATAAAGCAAAAGTATAACAAGACCAAAAAGAGAAAAAGAAAAAAAACTAATGTGTAAACCCAGACCTGGATTTTACTCCTTTAACGCCACGTTTTTTTGATTATTTCTAATGACGATTGTATTGTGTATATTCATTTTTACTCTCTTTTCGACGGCAATGATTTAAGTTGCATGGTGTACTCAGTGTCAACACATAATACGAGGATGTTAGTCCCTTCTTTAATTAAGGTTTGCTGTGCGCAGTTGGAGGAGACGATCAGGGCGGAAAAAGGACGCAAAAAAAAGAAGAAGAAGAAGCTTTTGACATTAAACTCCCAAATTCCTGCAAGCACTTTTAATTAATTAATTGTGCTTTTAATTAATAATTGGGAGTTTTCCGCTCCGTTCCTCGCCTTCGACGGCCGGCAGGGGCGTTGTTTGAAATGTACCATATATTCATATTAATAACGATAATGATAAATATAACAAAACATAATAAATTAGGTAAATATACAAATACATCATATTTATATATATAAAAAAGTATAAATATATAAATATGAATATACAGTTCGTTCTTTCAGATATTCCTTGAAGAATTCTTTTTTCTTCATGGAACACCTGTGATGACGATCTGTATATATATATAAATATATATATAATATAGTATACATACAATATAGTAATACCGATGACGCGAGAAAGTCGTAGGTTTTAGGCGAGCGGCAAAAAACTGTTGTCGAAATCGAGATGCAAGTTTATTAGTGCGGACGTGCCGCACTACCGACAAAACCTAACGTTGTACTGACTGCATGCCTGCAGCTCGACGAGAACAATTGTTTTTTTTTTTTTCTAGGAAGAAGAACCGCAATCGTGCACGAAGGCACGCGAACAAAACAACAACAACAAAAATACAAAGAAAATTACAAATAACATTTAACGAATAGGTCGAATCCGCCACGTGGAGAGCATGAAGAAGATGATATATGTTGTTTTTTAACTGAAAATAATAAAAAAAAGAGGTGAATAAATGAAGAGGCGAGAGGGAAAAGATATTAAAAATAAAATAAAAGAATTCAATTGTACCAAAATATCCATGGTTGCTTATATAAATATAGATACAATAAATGATAGAGACCCAACGCTTAAGATTTATTCGGAGCCACCGCAGAGGATGTGAGTGAAAGTGAAATCGTTTTTAGAAGAAGAAAATAAAAAAAAACTTTCTTACCGATGCATAATAATAGCGACTATCGTAAAGCAGTAACGTTAACAGTTGTAGAGATTAAAGGAAAAGTTGCTTGCTCAGACTCTTCGTTGACCTATGCGAAGCAAAGAGAATAAAATTGAAATCATATTTAACTCTATCAACCTAGGATCGTCATCCGTCTCGATTGCCGAAACATAATCTGCATCAACCGCATAATATATTTCTCCTGTTTTTTTAGAGATTGCTTTTTTTTCTTTTCTTTTTTTTTTTAGTATAAAGTTCGTAATAGCTGCGTCATGTCACGTCACGGAAATATATTAGAGGTCGTCGCTGATGTGACAAATTTAAATAGACATTTTATATAATACGTGAATGTTGAATTTATTTTCACTCTGTGATTTTCCTTGATATATAAATATTAAATATTTGCTTAATCGCGTACAAATCTAAGGATAGGAGTATTATATTCGAAAGGAACGATTGTTTTACATTATTATAATAATTATTATTATTATATATTTTTATCATCTACCATTAGTTTTTACTGTCGTAACAAATGGTTACTCTCCACTTGCAGAGCTCGCTGTACAAAGGATTAATAAAGACAGTGGAATTTGACCACAGGCCAGTTCTCTTCACAAAATTCACGTAAGATTAATTTGTTGGCTTTTTTTTGTGTGCATTTTTCAGGATAAAACATTGACTTAAAAACCAGGATTTGACTAGATATTTTTTTTAGAGTGGCAATTTTCAGGCCTCACAGACCATAATGAAACTTTAAAAATGTATAGTGAGATCAAGGCTTTCGATAGTCAGTCATTTAAAAAAAAAAGAGCAAAAATCAGGGTTTTTCTGTAAGAAGTAACTGTAAAAAAGTAATTAGTGACTTTTTTCTCAACCCAATTTTTAGTTATTTTTTGTAAAATATAAATTAACATTAGTCACTTTTCATTCAATGGGTTAATCAATATTCATCACTTCAGGTCTTGAATTATTTTGAAATATTTCACGGTATTTTTAAAAATTCCGAGAAATTTTTAATAAATTTAAATCATTTGATGTGATTTTAAAGATTTCTTGGATTTTTTTATTAATTCCATTAATTGAAGAGGGTTTCAAAGCGATTAAAATATTTGGGAATAAAGAATTTTCTAGAAATTCGGAAGATATAGAACGTTTTTACAGGATCTATAAGGTTTTTAAGATATTTTAAATGATTTTAGAGGATTTTAAAGCTCTCAATGTATTTCAGTACATTTTCCAAGATTTCAGGACATATAATAATTTTTAAGAACCTTAAATTTCAAGGGACTTCAAAAGATTTGGAAGGATTTGAGATATTTTAGTGTGTTTTAAAGGATTACAACGAAATTATTAATTGATTTCAGTAATTTAATGGAGATTGTAAGGTGTTTAAAAATTTTCATTCAGCTTAAAGAATTGCTTATAAATTCGGAAGATATGGAAGGATTTTACAGGACATAGAAGGTTTGAAGACATTTAAAAGATTCCAAGGGATTTTATAAGATTTCATACGGATTTCAATGGTTTTAAGAGATCTTAAAAGCTCCCAAGGTAGTTTATTAAATATTCCAGAATTTCTGGGAATATCGAATTTCATAGAACTTCATAGGATATTAGAATATTTGAATGAATTTCAAACAATTTATTCCCATGGAGGGTTTTTAACAAGTTTCTGTTAAATTCATCTTTAAGTCTTTAAAACTCGCCTTAAATTCTTAGGTATTTGATCAAATTCTTTTAAATTCTCATTAATTTTTTTAAACTCATTTCAAACTTTAATTCAATTAATTCTTTCATATTCTTTTCAGAGTTCACTTGATCGTTTTTTTAAATTCAGTTTGATTTTTTATTAATTTTATCGAATTCTCCATATCTCCTTTAAATTCCTCTAAATTTACTCAAATTTGATTGTAATCCATGACATTTTTTCGATTTTAAAATCTGTTTTAATTAATTTGAATTCTTTTGAAATACCATGAACTGTTTTGAAGTCCTATGAATTTATCCTAAATTTGTTATCCTTTGAGCCCCAAAAAGTGCCCAATGCACGTGACAAAAAGTACCCTTTGGTCCCTATATTTTATCCCCTATAGGAACTATGAGGCTTGCACTTGTAAGATTTAAAAATGTAAAATTGTCAAAAAATATACACCAACGACTTCCAGATAATCAAGTTTAATGGTCTGGAAGTCGCCAGAGTATATTTTTTTATTTTCCACTTTAATTGGTTTTTCCTCGACGTAACATTTGTATATAAAATTATTCAGTTTGCAGTGCAAGGTAAAAAAAAATTAATTTTGAATTCATTAATGCACAAATATTCCCAATTTGAAATTAAACAAATTTAATTTAAAAACTTTCCAAATCCAATAATTTAGAATTATAACCTACACAAGCAGACTAATTTCAAGTTTAAAATTTTTAAATTAAAGAATTTTTTGGGTTTTCAAGCTTTAAATAGAAATCTTTTTTATTTGAAAGCCTCAATTTGAGAATATTTGTTTAAACCTAGATTTTTATATCTTCGACCTAGAACATTACAAAATAAAAATGGTTCCGGAGCTGCTAAATTTTTATGGTATTATATGTAAAATTATTCCATTTTTCATGTTTCTATGTTCAAGTTTCACGGTATCAAAGGCTTTTAATTTAATGTAAATTTCTAAGCAATTCAAATGAATATGTTTAAAAAATGGTATGGCTTCAAGTTGTGACATACTTAGTTGAAACACTCAAAATTTAAAAATGTTTATTTTTGAAAGCTCAGTGTACTACTTAGATTTATTAAGCCTGAAAGATTCAAAGCGAATATTTTTTAATTTAAATGGCGATCAGTTTAATAGAACACTTTTTAAAATTATTCTTTTTTGGAAATTGTTTCATTTTTAAGGGCTTAAAACATGATCAAATATTTTTTCAATTCATGATATTTTAAAACGTACTGCCTTGAAATGTTACAAGTTTTTATTTTTTTTTTATCAGAAGGGTTACAATTTATTATTTTTATTTGAATACTTAGAATTTGTGAGAATTTTATTGTTGCACCACTTTTTCAAATTTCAGTTAATTTAATAAGAATCATCATGAATAGACCTATGACATTCAACTCTAATAAACTGTTATAAAGTACAATAATTGTATGTAAACAGTTAATGTTTCAAGGGACGAATTTCCAAAAAGGATGAGTATTATAATTTATATTAATTTTTTCCATTAATTTACAGATATTCCCAGGTCCCATTTAATTGGTGGATGGTTAAATTTTATCTTATTTGTTATTAAACTTCAACTTTTCTGATAAAATTGTTGTATTTATTGACTTCTATTTCAGTTCAGCCTGATTGTTATGCCTTTAAATTCTAAAAGATTAATGTTAAAGTCTGTCCTCTTCAAATGATTTTAAGATTTTAATTTGAGTAATTTATGTACATTTTTTATTTGTATTCCTTTTTCACAATTATTTAATTTTTACAATTTTTTATGACCTTAAATATTGAAATCTCAATGTTGTGTCTAGTCGTAGCAATTACAAATTTGGACTTTTTAAATTTTCTGAATAATTATATTAAACATTTTAAAAAGCTTTCGAATCAGAAAATGGAAAATAACAATTATTAAACCTTAAAGGGTATATACTGGGCGTTAAACACCCAGCGCCTTATTTGCGCTTTATCAAAACGTACCAAATTCAAGAAAATGGAACATATGGCGTCAGATTAACAAATGACATGAAAACCTATTTTTGTATGGCATTTTCACGTAATTTTTATTTTTATCATTTTATTACGCAGTTGAAGACCAATAAAATCGTTTAATAACACAAAGTACGGTGTTTCATTTTTCATTGAATCGAAGCTCCTCTTTTTTAGAATAAATACCTTCTTTGGAACAAACACTATACGACTAATTTTATTTTTGAAGCGCCGTATGTCGGAAGTATTCAAGTAAAATTTTAAGTAAAATTATCCAAAACTTAGAAAGTTATGAATTTTAGAGTGAAAGAAATAATTTTTTCCCAAAAAAGATTTTTTCTAACTACTTTAAATTTCAAAAACTGTTGTGAAACATTTTTCTCCTTAAACTAGATAGATTAAACATCATTAATTGATTTTCTTGTAATAAACTATCCACTACCGTTGGCACAGCACACGTTTCAATACCCTTGGGTACTAAACACCCAGTATGCTCTTTATGTAATTTTACGGAAGTGTGCACTTTAAGGGTTAAACATACATTATTCCTTTGATTCAGGGCTAATTAAATTAATTAATTAATTCAGAACTAATTTGTAAATATTGGGACCCTAGTAGTGAGCGTTGGGAACTAGAACCCACAAAATCGAATGATAGCCATAAAAAATAGCTGCATTGACGGGAATAGAACGCAATGTAATCATGGCTGAGCCTTTAAAGAAACCATGAAGACCTTCTTTTCGATATAAGTGTATTCCACAATCCATCATTCCTTTATATTTTCGATTCTTGAAATCGTCTGCTTGTATTCTGGACTTTAGCGTGTCGAAGGGAATCACTGGCAACCAGGAACAAATACCTAAATAATGGACGGGACACTTTCACATTTTCGTTTTTAATGAGTAGATATTCGTTTCGTTTTCAGTGGAATTTTATTTTAGAAAGAAAAAAACATGTACCTGCTATCCCACCTGCTACGAGAATTTCGAAAGTTCTTGGATTCAAATCTAGCTGACCGTGTAAATTGTAGCGAAAGTACTGATATGTCACGATGTAAAATCCATTGGCGATAATATCCCTGTTTCAAATTAAAATAAGGTCTTTTAACATTTATTTGGGAAAAGGAACCTTCAAAATTACAGGAACCAGGCTGGAAGTAGAAAGAGGGAGAGAATTTGAAATTTGGGGATAGGAAAAGATAGAACTATTTCTCTCAATGGGTCATTTATTTGCATCCCTAAAACGCGATCTTTTCATATCCCCAATCTCAGTCATTTTCTATCTCTTTCTATGCCTTTCGAGACCTAAGACTCTTTATCTCTTTCTTATCCCGTAGACTATTTATCTATTACGAATTTTAATGTTTTTCAATCTCTTTATCCGCGATTCAGGTCGGGAAAAGATAGATGAAAAGACGGAGAGACAGAAAAAGTTGACCCGGATAGATGAAGGATAAGACGAGATAAAGAAGACGGTATTAAAAAAAACTTGAATTTAAATTTACATATCGGTAGAAAAAGATAAACTTTAAAGGATGTTGGATATGATGAGATAAAGAAGAGGAGATTGAAAAAGATAAAACGGAATTAAGATTGACTGAGATATCGAAAAATATTGATTTGGATAAATAAAGGATAGGGTGAGAAAGAGAAAAGGGTATTTAAAAAGGTACACGTGAATTTGGATTGAAGATTATATAAAAAAATATAGACATTGGTAGATGTATGATACGGTTTGATATGGAAGAGGATATTGAAAAATATAGACGTGAATTTAGATTAACTAAGAGATAGAAAAGGATTGACACGTGGATAGAAAAAGGATAGGATGATATAGAGAACAGGGGATTCAAAAAGCTAAACATGAATTGAGATTGACAAAGAGATAAAAAAAGATTGACATTGATAGATGTATGGTACGATGGGATAGAGAAGAGGGGATTAAAAAAGATTGACGAGAATTTATATAACAAAGAGAAAAATATTGACGAGGATAGATAAAGGATAGGGCGAGATATAAAGAGGCGATTAAAAAAGATAGACGAAAATTTAGATTAAAAAATAGATAGACAAATATTGACGGGGATAGATACATATTATAGGATGAGACAGAAAAGAGGAGATTGAAAAAGATAAACGAGAATTTAGATTGACAAAAAAATATAATAGGCAATTTTTTTCTATCTTTTTCCATCATGAAGATTCAAAATTTATTTAAACAGATAGGATCTCTATCTTTTTTTTTCAGCAGGAAAGGCCACTCGATCGGGAAGATATATAAAAATTCGTTCTGGCCGGGAATTTTTAATATTTTCAGTGGTAAAACCTTTCCTATCATTTTAAATTCCGCTAGATTAATATCACATAAAATAATGCAATTTTTAATCTCAACTTTTCAGTCAGACTTTCTAATCGATCATATTCAAATTAAAAACAAAATGTATGTAGTTTGGATTGTTTGAGCAATTGAAAAATAAATGTATTTGAAATTCGATAATTACGATAGATAAAAGTTTTAAAGTCGATTAAACTGTAAACATAATTGAATGAATTAAACCAATTTTAATTGAACGATTTATCTAAACATGCAAAGGTTTCAAAAAATATATATTTTATTATTTTCATCTCTATTGAATTCAAAGCGTTCAATTTTGTTCTCTCTAAATTCGAAAACATTTACTATTACTGTTTGCTACAAACATCCTTAACCAATTATTAAAGATTTTTTCCTCTAAAATTTAAAAACAATTATAAAATATTTTGAACCTGTAAAATGTAGGTGCACCTCCTATGAAGAAGCCATGAATTCCATATTTTTTATACACGTCCTTGGCTGTGTAGTACGTACTAGGTTTTTTTATTTGAATCATTTTATTTGAGTTTATGTTGTTCTTGAAAATACCTTTTAAAAATTGTATAATTTTTAAAATTAATTTTTTCTGATTCCACTTAATTAATTAAATTAAATTTAATCAAAAAATAAAACTTTTCTCATTTAACATTTAATTTTCAGATTTAATAGTAGGTACATTGTTCGATACTGGATACCTTTCCCAATTTGCATTCTGATTTTGATAAGTTCACTGGGACACGAAATTAAGGCTTGAGCAACCCCTCCAGCACATCCAGCTATAAAATTATCGTAATAATATCCTGAATTTGTGGGAAGGACGTAAGTTGGGCTGTGGCCCCGTGAAGATTGTAGAGAACTTAAACAGATTGCGTAAATTCCGAAGAACGCGGAATTTAGTGTCCCAGAACATAAAAGCGGAAAAAGCATCCCTTTGTAAAGTCCTTTTAACTGCAATTTTTTTTAGAACTTTTAAATTAAAAGCAACTGCTTTCAACGATAATTTACAGAATGCAGTTTAGGTTTTGGCTTGAAGGGCTCATTTGTATCCATAGGACTCAAAGATTCGTATGTTTTTCAATTACCAGAAATTTTCAAATTAAAATTTTCAATTACTAAAAATGCGTCAAAATAATTTAAAAGTTTTCAAATTGTTGTATCAAAAAATTAAAACATAACTTACAAGGAGTTTACCAGTACAATTTATTAAAGTTGATGAACTATTTAATTTCATACGAAACACTTTAAACTCTTTTGATCTTAAAGCCGAAATATACTGCATTCTCAACAAAATAGTTCAATAATCATATTTCTAACAATAGTTAAATTTTCCAAAAAAATGAGATTTTTAACAGTTAAATTTCTAATCAAATAGTTGAATTATCAGTAAACACTGAAAAAAAATGGTTAGTTGGGATAACTATTTGGTTTGTAAGATATGGTACTTAGTTTTTGGTAATAACTGAATAGTAACGGCAACTAATGGAATTTTTGTACCCACTAATAAAATAGCAGTAAGATATCTTACTAAATAAATAGTTGGCTCAACTAACCATTTTTTTCAGTGTATAAAGATGCATTTTCAATCAAATGCTTAAATTTTCAAACCAAAAATATTCAAATATCTCAAATATACATGCGTATATTATATATATATAATAAGGACAACCGCAGGATTTCGCCGGGATCGGGTGCTGATCTGAAAAATTGCACCCGCTTCCAGCGAAATCGCGGTAAAATTTCATCCACAACCACGTCTCTCAACCATGAGATAGGTGGTTACAGTCTGTAAAGGAATCAATATGACGATCCAGCAAAAGCCTCGTGCACCCTAAGAACACGGAGCGACCCAAGGACAACCGCCTTCTGCATTTTTCCCGCAAGTGTTCTAGCATATATTTGACACGCAGGGATGCTTTTTAGGCCATTAGCAAGTGAAAGCTTGGTACCTCCAAGAGCGCCGATGATAAGGATGATCAGTTTAACAGAATATTCCGGGTACAATTGTTGCAACTCCCTTATAAGGTCTCGATACCTCCCTTTCTTTTCATTGTCCTTGGCTATGATGTTTTTGTCAGCTGGTGCCGAAAATTCAATAACGAACATGGTTCGCTTCTCGAAGTCAAGAAGAACCATGTCAGGCCTTGAGTGAGCAGCAGAAACAATTATCGAGAATATAAAGTTCCAGTATATGCGGCACTTACCATTCTCGACAATTGACTCAATTTCCCTAAGGAGCATTTAGAGGAGCGATATTAAGGTGAATGCCGTAGGAGTGACAGAGATGGTAATAAAGCACTCTTAGTGCCGCATTGTGCCTTTGAATGTAGGTCG
>NC_046661.1:118225771-118226958 GCF_010883055.1 Belonocnema kinseyi | reverse complement strand
GTCTAGAACGGTGACTCTGGGATACCAGGCGACCTCTCAGAGTACGCAGCCTTATCCTTGCATGCGGGGCTCTACAAGGATGGACGAACCCCTTTCCCTAGCGTCTCGTGGAAACAACAATGACAACACCAACCATAGTTGTAGTAAGTGCGCTTCAAAACAACAGAATGCGCAGGGCTCCCGACAATGGGTCGGCCAACAATGCCGACCAACCTAGAGCTGGGGGAGCCAATGAAAATGGATTCAATGCGATGGATCGGCGGGATCTCGCGACCTTTGGGTGGACGGAGCAACTGAATCACGACTTGCTAGAGTGCTACGATGCGAACGTGGCCCGTGAACGGGATTACATGGCACGGCTGCATGCTCTGTGGTGCGAGAAACACCCGGAGCTATCGCACTTTTCGCAGCAACGTCTGCGAAAACATGCTGAACTACTCCGTAAAAGGGGCTATATAAGCGGAACGCCTACTCTATCACAGCTAGAACAAGCCGGCAACAAAGAAAGAGAGGCGACACGAAGACCAACCGCGGGCAAGCATCCAATAGATGAAGAGCGATGCTTTACGACCCGGAGAAACATCAACATAAAGGTTTCTCTCAAGCCTAAAGATCTAGCTGAAACGGATGACTAGCTTCTTGGACATTTTTCCGGTGAATCCGACCTCTGTGCTATCAATTACTGTGTGTATAATGCAGCGAGAGCTTTGGCCGATGCGAACCGTAAAACAAAACCAACGGCTGATTATAAGACCAAGAGACGAATGCATCAACTTGCCATAAAGATAGGCTGGGCAAGACAGTACGCGTCCCGCATTCAATGTGTGATTGACTACATCACATCTGGCAGGAATTTTACCGCCAAGGTTCGAAAGTTCGCGCGCGAACTCCGGACCCGTTATCACACACTTAACAAGTCAAAGCTGCTGACCATCAGGCAGCATATTGTTGAGAGAATACGTATACTGTCTGACGCTAAGAGAAGTCTAGAGCGGAGGGAGAGGTGGGTCAGAGAAAATCAAAAATTTTTCTCTGACCCATCTCGACTCTTCCAAGACCCTCTAGTTACTGTCGGACACCCAACTAAACCAGAGGAGGTCGAAGTATTTTGGAGAGAAGTCTACGAAGTTCAGCATAGACTGGATGAAGACTCAGAAAATATAAATAGCTTCAAGGAGTTATGTGTT
>NC_046661.1:118224050-118225671 GCF_010883055.1 Belonocnema kinseyi | reverse complement strand
GGCGATTTAAGGAAAGCAAACGTTAGCTCACAAGACATTGACTGATCCTTCACATTTCTGTGGAAGATACCGTGCATCCTCTTATCGAGCAGCTGTTCACGACAATTTTTCTCTTGTGCTTTCTTAATCCGGGTTTTCAGGAGTGAGTACTCGAGATAGATAAGATTTGATGCATTTTGCTCACCCCTAATACTGAAATGAAGTCCGAGTGATTGAATCATTGAAGCTTCAAAGCTTCTTTGTGAAATCTGCAAGCAGTTTTTCTGAACCCGGAGGTTTTCTGAACCCACTGCCAAGGGAACGGGTTCAGAAAAATTGCTTCCAGATTTCACAAAGAAGCTTTGAAGCTTCAATGAGGAATCAGTCCAAGCTAAGAAGACCCAGGTGCCTCATTCAAGGAGAGTGGTCAGCCATTTGCAGGCACACGAATGGACCTGAAAGTCAAGTCCGAGTGTTTCAGCAGCCTCCTCCGCTGCTTTGTACAGAAATGCTCCTTTGCCCACTTCTTCGTGATTCCTGACCATTTTCAGAAGAGGGTGTCTTCCATTTGCAACTCTATGTGCTGTACCCAAAATAATCCTGTTGTGAAGACATTCAAGACTCAATATTCCGCGACCCCCTTGACGGCGTGAGATGTACAGTCGCGGAACGGAAGACTTAAGATGCATGCTTTTGTTCATGTGCATAACCTTTCTTGTCCCGATATCAAGAGATCTGAGCTCGTTCTTCGACCATGGAACTACTCCAAATGAATAGAGTATTACCGGGACGGCAATCATGTTCGTTGCAGATACTTTGTTCCTCGCCGACAGTTCGGAAAACCAAATCTGTCGGATGAGACGTTTGTATCTGTTTCGGAGAGTATCCTTTATAGATGTAACATCCTGAATGCGGCTCTGTTGCACGCCCAGGTATGTATAAGTCTCTCCAGCGCAAAGGTGTCGTATGGCGCTTCAATCAACGAGCTCAGGATTTTCAGGGATGTCATTAAGTTTTCCTCGCTTCAAATAAACCTTGGCGCATTTGTCTGACCCAAATTCCATTCCAATTTCCTTAGTATTTCGTTCGACAATCCCCAGAGCTAGATGCAGTTGCTCTCTGTTTTTAGCATAGATCTTAAGATCGTCCATGTAAAATACATGAGTGACCTTGTACTGTTGATCTGCAGGTTTGCCGCACAAGTACCCGTCGGAATGGTGCAGTGCTAGAGATAGTGGCAATAATGTAAGGCAAAAGAGGAGTGGGCTCATGGTGTCGCCCTGAAAGACACCTCTCTGAAACGTGACCTTGTTAGTTGTCACACGATTTTTGCCAGACGAGATAGTAAATCTGGTTTTCCAAAGCGGCATCAATTTCTCTAAGCACCCAACTATTTGCGGATGAACCTTTAATATTTCCAAAAGACATATGATAAGTCTATGGGATGTCGAATCAAAAGCTTTCCGATAATCAATCCAGGCCATCGATAGGTCACGCTGGTAGAATGCTGCATCTTTGCAGACACATCTATTGATGAGCTGGTTCTCCCGACATCCGGCTACGCCTTTCTTTGAGCCTCGTTGTTCATACATTTCTGCCACACAGGTTCAATTGCCCGAACAATCCTATCATTTAGGATAGC
>NC_046661.1:118215125-118223950 GCF_010883055.1 Belonocnema kinseyi | reverse complement strand
AACATTTTAATTTTCGAGACCAAAAGACAAATTTTTTAGAAGTCAGTGTACTCTTAAATCAGAAAAGATGAATTTTTAACGAAAAAGATCATTTTCAATCAAAAAGTTGAATTTTCAACAAACAAGATTAATTTTCTATCCAAAAAGACGACTTTTCACAAAATGCATGAATTTTCTAACAAATAGTTGAATTTTTAATTTATGCAATGTACAGGATAAAGTGTCGATACAAAATGGAATATTTAAATTTTCAGATGAAAACTCGGATAGAAAAAAAAACGTTGAACAAAAAACAAAATTTTTTAAAACAAAATTGTTAAATTTTCAATGAAAAAGATGAATTTTTTAACAAGAAGATTAATGTTCTATCAAAGAAGACAAATTTCCAACTTATCGAATATAAAAGGATAACATTTTAACCTATAATGGAATATTTCAATTTTCAAATAAAAAAATAATTTTTCACAAAAAAAGAAGAATTTTCAACAAATTCGTTAAATTTTCGATCAAAAAGATGAATTTTGAACAAAAGACATGAATTTTCAATGAAATTATTGAATTTTAAAGCAAAAAAAAAACTAATTATCTACAAAAAAGTTGAATTTTCATCCCCAAAATAGTTTTTTTTTAACCAAAAAGTTTAAATGTTCACTAAATAATTAAATTTTATATTAAATAGTTGAATTTTCAACAAGCAAGATTAATTTTCTACTGGAAAAGACGGTTTTTCAACAAATTACATGAATTTTCTACCCAATAGTTTAATTTTTAACTTACACAATATACAGTATAAAGTTTCAACAAAAAATGGATGTCCAGTTTTTTGATAAGAACTCTGATAAAAAAAAAAGAAATAACTTTAAACAACGAAAAAACGAATTTTTAACAATATTGTTAAATTTTCAACCAAAAAGATTAGTTAAATTGTAAACTATACCTAATGTAAAATACTGAATCAAAAAAAATTTGTTTACAAAATGGTCAAACTTTGAGTTAAATAATCGACTTTTCCATCAAAAAGGATACATTTTCAACTAAGTAGATTAAGTTTCTAAAAAGAGAGACGAATTTTTGACAAAATACATAAATTTTTAACCACAAACTTGAACATTCAACTAAAAAAAATACATTGTCAAATAATTAGTTAAATTTTGAATTGAAAAAAGACCAATTTTGTAACAAAAATGGAATAGTTTAATTATCAGTTTAAAAAAATAAGTTTGAACAAATCATAAAAAGAATCTTTAGCAAAAAAGTTAAATTTTTCAACCAGAGAGATGAACGTTCTACTAAAAAAATTATTTTCATGAAAGTAGTTAAACTTTTGATGAAAAACATGACTTTTTACAATATAGTTTCATTTTCAACAGAATAATTAAATTATCAAGTCTATCCCGTTTCCTCATGGATACGGACAAAATAAGAATTTAGCGATTAGATAGAATCTTCTACTAAGATTTTGTAAAAATTACGACCAAAAATTTTTTTATTGTAAACGATTACAAAACAGAATAATTCGAATTCTAAACCCTTTTTCATACATAGACCCTTTCTAGCTAAATTATTTTAATTCTTGAAATATATCATACATAATTGAATGAAAATGAAAAAATCAACAAATTTTAACTAAAGCTTTTTAAAATGTTAAATGGCTTTAAATTTATTATATTTTTATTCATTATTGATTTATTTATGTTGATTTATCCAGTGACCCAGTTAAATATTTACTGATTAATTATTCAAGAGAATATACTCACTCCGTCTTCTTTGATTATAATTCTTATAGCTTCTCTTGTAGTTAGTGGTCGAGTCAAACTCATTTGTTGTTTCGTTTTAATCGTATCCATTGGGTGGCCTACAAGAAGTCCAAGAATGCCTGCAAAAGTTTATGATTATTTTCTTCTATAAAAAATGAAATTTATGAAAAAAATAAACCAGATTTTTTAATACCACCGCCCCATCCTGCAACAAAGTTTGGAAAAAGGTCCATTAAATTTCATTATGGGATTTGATGAATGACATTTTTTTTCTCATCCAGGTGGTGCACATCATTTTATTTATATTTTTATCTTGATTAACCATAATTAAATTTTCTCAGAAAAGAAGGGTTAACATTAAAATCCGAACAAAAGTGTCCAGAAGTATCACTATTCTACATGGTTATAAATAGAGTTTTAAATCAAAATTTGACCACATTCAGATTATACTCTTAATTTTTATATAGGTTTTAATTTAATATTGCTCACCTTTCAGAATAAAAAAAATTGCAAGTAATTTGATTGGAAATGCTTAAATTTTAAGTTGTTTAACCAAAAAGGTTATACATTTGAAAATTTTTAATTTTAAACATTTTAAATTAAAAACGTCTCCATTTTTAAAGGATTTAAATTTATGAGCTTTTTTTTAATTCCATTTCGTAGAGCCGGATGTGCAAGCCAAGAGTTAAGGATAAAAAATAATACCAATAGCATAGGATGATCGAAACCTTATTTCCTTTATTAACGTGAAAAAAATTATTTTCTATCATAAGTGTATTTAGACATTACTTTCATATGGGGTTGTAAGGTTTCATGTAACTTTGGAAACGTTCAAATTTTCAATATTTTCAAATGTTAAAGCGGGAAAATTTTAAGTATTAAAAAATGGTATTAAGTATTAAATTTAAGCATTTAATTCTGTTTTAACATATATTAATATTATTATGATATCAATGCTTCACCTGTTTTTATTTTAGTTTCTTATTTTTTACTTAAATACAAATCAACCTAAAAAATAAAAATACACAATCTGCATGCACCAGAACGGCCGGAACGAGGCGTTGACCAATCAGAAATGTTCCGCGGAAACAGTGTCGTTCTCGTGCCGAACTCAGCCGAAGTGTTTGAAATTTTTAAGTTCGCGCCAAAAGGCGCTCCGTTCATTATCAAAGATGTCAAATCGTAGAGGAATTCAGTGGAGTTACCGTAACCCGGAATGACGGGATCACTAATGACAGGGCATCTTCGACATGATGAAAAAGTGCCTTCTTGTCATAGGTGTTCTGTGATTGGTGTTCCGGCATTTCGGGTTACGGATGCATGTGTTTCACAACTTTAGAAATTAAAGGAAGGGAACGCCTTTTGGCGCGAACTCACAAATTTAGAACACTTCGGCGAAGTTCGGCTCGAGAATGACACTGTTTCTGCGAAACGTTTCTGATTGGTCAACGCCTCATTCCGGCCATTCCAAAATCCGGTCGTCTTGGTGCGTTCTGGTGACTATTAAATACAACTCAACTGTTTTAGTTAAAAAATCTTTTTTGGGGGGTTTAAAAATTCAACTATTTTGGTAGAAAATTCAACCAACTGGTTAAAAATGTATTGTTTTCTAAAAATTCATCTCTTTAATTTCAAAATTCAATAATTAAGTAGAATTTTGTTTACATTCTTGAACAGCAAATCGTTTTTAAATAAAAATGCATGTATCTTTGTAGAAACCTTAATTCCTTTTATTTAAAAATGCAGCTGTTTGGTTGAAATTTTATTTTTTGGATGATCTCAACTGTTTCTGATTTAAAAAAATTTTTTTCAAACAATAACTATTAATTATTGTTATTGAAAAATCATCTTTTATCATTTGAAAATTTAACTACTTGGTTGAAAGTTTAACTGCTTTGTTAGAAATTAATTTTGTCGGGGGATTTTCTTGGTAGAAAATTCATCTCCTTGATTAAATATTAAACTATTTGTTTGTAACTTAAAATTTGTATAAAAATTTCATATTTTTTGATAAAAAAACGACTGTGTTGTGAAGAATTATTCACTTAAAAATTTAACAATTTAGTACAAATGTTTGTTCTTTCTGAATTAAAGAATCATTTTCTGGTTGAAAATTCTTGTCTCTTATTTAATTTTTGTCTTTTCAGTTCGATAATTTATCTCTTGTGATGGAAATTTTTTTTAAATGCGAATGTTGGGTTCTTTCGAAATTTAAAACAATTAAACATTTTATTTATATCAATTAGTGACTGAATTCTATCTGTATGCATCGGCTATTTTTTAATGATTAATTTTGTTGTTGTTGAAAATTAGTCTTTCTGTAATTGCCTTCAACTATTTTTGATTTAGAATGAAAATCTTTTTTGTTTAAACACGACTTATTACATTTTTCATTCCGAACTCGATTTTTTTGTAAATTAAACTACGTGGTTTAAAGATGAAATACTTTGTTAAAACTGAATTGTTTTTGGTGGAGGATTCATAATTTTAGTTGAAAATTCGCCTATTTCTTTCATTTCTTTGGTTGAAAACACATTTTGATGGAGAATCTTTTTTTTTTGGAAAATGACTTTTTAAACTGAAAATTCAAGGATCTCAGTTGACGATTTATCAGATAATTTGAAGATTTATCATAAAGGTTGAAAATTATCTTCTTGGTAGAAACTTCATCTATTTGTTTGAAGATTCATTTTTTTATTGATGATTCATAATTTTAGTAAAAAAATAATTTCTTTGGTTTCAAATATAACTGTTTTATTAAACGTTTAACTATTTTGTAGTTAATTAAACTATTTTGGTAAAAAACTGATCTTCTTGCTTGAAAATTTATCGTTCAGATTAAAAATTATAATATTTGGTTAAAAATCCATGTATTATGTTGCAAATGCACTATTTTTACTTTGAATGTTAGGAATTTAAAGCGTCCAAAAAATTGATTGAATATATGAAAATTAATACAAATTTCAATGTTCCTGTGCACCATTTCATCCCTAATTTCTTTATTTTTTAAAACTATTATATTCAATAATGAAATCGATAATTCTTTTAAACATTTAATGATTGAATCCAATATATAGCATTAAAAAATATAAAATAATATCCAGATCCATTTATTGTAAAAAAACATTTTTTTTCCAAGTTATAAAAAAAAAGTTTCGTCCTCTGCAATTGGTAATTTTTTAATAATTCAAGTGCTCAAAAATAATAGTAAGATTGATATATAAGTGCTGGAACTTTCTGGGGTTCTTAAAATCAAGATAAAAAGGTTTATCACGGAATTCATCATACAAAATGCATTTTAATGTTGATTTTAATTGAACGAAAGATAATTTTAAATTTCGATTTCGTCTCATTTAGACTTGCGGCGGCGGCGCCGCCATCGCTACTACACTTGCGCAAAGTGAAATGTGAAATCTGCGCGCAGAAGATGCGTAAGCGTCATTTTATGTGTCATGTATGTGTTGTGTCAAAATCAGTCAAAATGAGAAAATATGATCGAAGTAACCTGAAATGTGGCCAAAAAAACAAAATATTTCTCTTTCCGATGCCTTTAAGTGTCCGTAAAAATATTTAAAGTGAAAGTCACGCTAGAAAAGTCCAAGAACTTCTCAAAATGACACCACACATAAAACCTAACCTATTTCTCCAACATCATTCAAAGATCTCAAAACTTTCCAATTCCAGCAGCTTTCGAACGATTTTGCGTAAATACCCTCCAGGACTATGATTTCTTACATAAATAAATCGCTGCTTTCAAAAAGACTGGGTAAAGTAAAATTACGTAAAATAAAGAAATTTTCATTAAAAAAAATAATAGGAAAACAAGAATAAAGTGCCATAAGGATTTATGTTTTACGACTTTTATTAAAATTGTTTCAAAGAACCATCTATAGATTCTTAATATTTAAAAATTCTTGCTTATCGTTTATGTTTAAAAAAAAATGAGTGTTTTAATGAGATGTCCTGGCATATATTGTGGTCGTGAATCATTTCCTGATGGAAATTGGAGTGATTGTGGTGCGTGTCCACGAGGATTTAGGACGAATTCTTCTTCGGCTTGTGTTCCTTGTGACGATATCCCAGTGCTTTACGATTGGCTTTACCTGGGTTTCATAGCTGTTTTCGCCCTGGTCCTGCATTGGTTTTGCATTGACATGGTTGCAATGAGACGCAACATCCCCAAGGAAGTGATCGCACTACATTGCTCTGCGATTCTGGAAATTGTTGCCGCATCAATTATTACCCTGCAAATAATGGATCCTGTCGGATCGTTTAATATCAGGTCGTGCAGGGCTCAGAAATTATCGGATTGGTATACTCTATTACACAATCCTACTCCAAATTATGAACAGACTCTTCACTGCACGCAGGAAGCAGTTTATCCATTGTAAGATATTATTTTTCTTTAATTTTAGATAACCTCAAAGATATATTTCTAGTTTTCGACATTCAGTTATTAACAGTAAACGATACAGTTGTCGTGCGGATTTATCTCCTGAGCGTTGTTGTTTTTGTTCATTTTGGATTAAAATATCGAAATTCTTGTGATAAATCCCAAATAAATAAATTACAAATATTTTTATATTTATATTTAAAACGAAGATAGACACTACTACTTCTAGAAACTTATTTTTCTTTTAAAAAAGTAAAAAAAATTAGCAATCAAGTATAAGGTTTTGCAATTCAAGAAATTGTGTAACTTTTTATTAGTATTTTTTTACTTTGTTGTAAAAATCTAGAAGGTATTACAGAAAACAAAAGGATTATACATTTTTTAAATTGGGCGTTTGACGTATTAAAACGCTTTTAATTCTAAAAAAATTATTGTAGAAATGTACAAATTTAAACAAAAAAATATACATTTTTACAAGCACTTCTTTTAGAATTTGTATCAACGTTTCCACTTGTATTTTACTGTCTTTTTTCGTACGGTATTTAATATACAATTTTCTACAAGAAACTACAGTTATTTTTTAATATTAGACTTTTACCAAGAACTTTTGCTATTATAATAAATCACAGATTAAGCAGCGATTTCAATTTTGTAACATTTTTTTAGGTGCAATTTACCTAGGTATCCATATGTATCAAACGTTATTTTAAATCAGAGATTTTATTAATTTTTCGAAATAATTTTATCTAAATTAATTCTAAATTCAAATTTCGAAATAAAATTTTGAAGGTTTTTGAGGCTGTTTTAAGGTTTTAAAAAATAAATAAATTTATGAAGATTGCTGGGAATATTTGAAATGATTATCATTTGGAAAATTAATTTTAAGATAATATTTCAAAAGATAAAAAAAATTGATTAATAAATAACAATTTAAGAGTTATCAATTGGGGAAAAAATCAAGAAAGTTCAAGATATATTAAGAAGTATTGAAAAAATTCCAAAATAATTTAAGACTTGAAAAGATTTTTTTTTAAATACAGATTTTTTATGAAAATGCCTAGAAAATCGAAAAAGGATTGTTTAAAATTAATTTAAAATGATTTCCGAAATTTTCAAAAGAATTTAGAATATTTTAAGGTAATTTTTTTAATTTTGCAGAATTTTCAAAAAGCTATAGGTATAATTCGAGTTGCAAGATAGCAGGAAAATTTTCATTAGACTCCTGGAAATTTTTTTCATGATTTTTCTAAACAAATCACTGGTTTAGCTTAAAAATGGAATAAATGATATAATTTTTAAAATTAATAAATTTGTTGATTCATTCTTCAGTTTCTATAATTGAAAATGATAGTTTGGATTTATATTTTTGAAATCTTTGAACTGTATAATATAGAAAAAACATTTTCAACATTTTCATTTGAAAAGTGTTAAAAACTTCCATTTCATACACTTAAATTATTGAGCATTGAATTGAAAAAGTTGAAATCTTTCATTTCAAAAGTTTTAAATTTAAAAGTATTCCACTTTGAGTCTTTTAATTTGCTGCAATTTATTGCATTTGTTTGAAGATTCCTATAAAAATATTTTTAGTTTTCTATACTTTTTTGTGAAAAAAAAAATTCACCAGGGTAGTAAACGATACAGTTATTACAATGTGGATTTATCTCTTGAGTGTTGTTTTTTTCGTTAATTTTCGGATTGAAATATCAAAATTCTACTGTTAAATTATTATTCATAAAAAAGTATAAATAAAAAGTCAAATATTTGATGTTCTAGGGTTGCAAATATTTATATATTTATATAAAAAAAGAATACCTAAAGATAGAAACTGCATTTATTATTCTTATTTTACGTTTCATAACCACATCCCTGTTTTTATTATTTGAATTAGTTTTTTAATTATTATAAAAAGTATATAAAATTATAATATAAAATTATAAGAAGTAACAGTATTATTAACGCGTTATAATTTTTGAGTAACTGTAATGCAAAGGACTGTATGTTAATTTGCGAAATTTGTGAATGGTATTTAAAATTGTATTATAATTTAGTATTTGAAAATCCAAAAAATGGCCATATTAAGAAAATAATTAAATAAGTTACATATTTAAAAAGCGTTTACGAAAACTTAAAAAAAATTTTGATCGTTCAATTAATGCTCTCTTAGGAATGAAACGAACAAATAATTTATTTTTGTTTGTATATAAATAAGATTTTTTCGTTTTTTTTCTGCTTATACGCAGTAAACAAAAGTGCAAAAAAATTCCCTACCATTTTTCTCCCATACGACAAATTTGAAAAAAATCCCATAATCATGATTTTTATATGGATCGAATACAGTTCAATTCGGGCAGGTTCTACACTTCAAGTCGCAGAACCTTTGAGCAACGAAATATGTAATTTTTTTTAGAGAAAAATTAAGCTATTCGTATATTTACGATTTGCGAAAAATATTTTAAACCCTTCTTCTGTCTTAAAAAATGGTTTAGCCTGCATAAAGCTGACAGGATGCCTTCCTTAAGGGCATGTGACACAGCTAAATACCTATATTACCGACCTCACTTTTTCACTTTACTGAATGTCTTTTTAAACCTAAGAACTTTTTTTATAAATAAAATATCGAGTTGAAACTTTGGAAAATGTATTAGAGTACAATATAGTACGTTTAGGTATTG
>NC_046661.1:118165945-118215025 GCF_010883055.1 Belonocnema kinseyi | reverse complement strand
TTTTCCAAAGTTTCAGCTCGATATTTTATTTATAAAAAAAGTTCTTAGGTTTAAAAAAACATTCAGTGAACTGAAAAAGTGAGGTCGGTAATATAGATATTTTGCTGTGTCACATGCCCTTAAGCACAAAACTTAAAAAAAATATAACAAAATTAAGAAAGGGGAGCTTCTCAGAAAATTGTTTCTTCATATTTTTAAGATTCGAACGAAAAAGTACAGTAGTTTTTATAGAAGACCCCACCTTTTTATTGTTGGCAATATTAAGAAAAAATTGCTAATGGAAACAAGGCATCCTATCACTAAAATTTACCAGAATTCGTGAAGAAAATTTAAAAGCCTGATTTAGGTGAAAGACTATAGAATTTTAAAGAAAAAAAAGGGATTTTAAATCGAATGGATGTTAAGATTTATCCGGAACTGTGTAACTGGTTTCATTAAAGGAAAACAAAATTCTACGCAAATTTTTTTATTTAGAATGAATAATAGTGTAAAATAAAAACAGTTTACAGATTATGAATGTAAAATTCTTGATTAAATTACATAAATAGAAATATAATTTAAAAGTTTGAAAAAACTTTCAAATAAAAAATAAAAAACTATTTGAAACTGTTGGGAAATTAAAATGACGTATTAAAGATGTTATAAAAAAATATAAAAATTCCAAACATTAAAAAAATATTCCAAATTAAAGAGTTAGAAATGGAACAGTTTAAAATTAGATATATTTTTTTTAAATTAGAAAATTAAATATATATTAAATAGGTAAATAAAAGTCATTAAACGGTTAGCTTCACAAATCCAAGTTTTTCAAAATTAAAACGGCTTGGATTTGAAAGTTGACCAAGTTTGACTCGTACTAATTTTCTACTTAAAACTTTAATGTTAACAAGTTATAAGTCAAAGTATTCTAAACTTTTTCTCTGAGCTGTTTGCGTTCATTTTTAATTGAGATTTTTGATTAAAATATTAGCGGTATAAATATTAACAATTGCAAAAACTTTAAAAACAAGAATAACGTTTAACTAACAAACGTTTCTCTTCTTTCAGATACACCATGGTGTTCGTATTTTATGCGTTTGGAATTTTGATAATGCTTTTAATACGACCGCTGATAGCGCGAAAATTCCTTCCCAAACAGGGAAAGTTTTCCATCTATGCTGCATTATATTTCTTCCCGATCTTAGCGTTATTTCATGCAGTCGGAGGTGGACTCATATGTTAGTATTTTCAGTTTTTGAATTAGAATTGCAGAAAGGCAAATAATTTTGATAATCGAAATTCTGCACAGCAGACTAGTAGTAGTGGGCCGAAAAAACCCTTTTCTCGGTGTAACAGTTGTATTTGGCCACCAGTACTAAGCCCTTTAAATTTTAATTAAATCGGATAACAACTTCTGTTCTGAGTATGAATTTGAAAATTCAAATTTTATAAAAAAAAAATCTAATGACCAAGAAATTATTTCGAATTCTTTGTAGGTGCAATCTTTGGTAGTGAACAACAATATAAAATATAAAACGAAATTTGTTTTTAAGAACTTTTTTTCAATGTGCAAAGAAACGAGACTTTTTGTATTTTTAACTGCATTTTTTATTTAAACATGTGCTTAAAAATGTCTTTACACTGTTAAAAATTATATTAAATTTAATATACCCATTGTGTTAAAATTAATATATGAAGTATATGAAATCGCCATTAAGAGCGCGTATATTGAATTTCATATACATTCATGTTAATCATTTACAAGAAAAATCATATAATTTCATTTTTCACAAATTTAAAATAAGTTTAGCTGTAATTTTCGATTCTAAATAATAAAACATGATACCTTCTTCCTGTTAACCAAAAATAAAATTGGATTAAAAGTCGAAAAGTTCAATTGAGCAAATAAATAACAGACTTAACCTACAATTAATTGTATTCTCCTTAAATTTGGACCATTTAGAGCAAAATTAGGAAAAAATTTACCCGTACATTGCACTTTCATTATAAATAACAACTGAGTCTACGAATTCTAGATTATTAATTTCATTGAGAATATTTGACAGGATTTAAAGAAATGAAAGCAGGTTGAGTTTTCATGCACATTGCTATACTGACCTGTATATTAAATTTAATACACATTTATATTAAATTCACTACACCAATGTATGTTAAATTTCAGTAGCGGTAGTGCATATTTGCTTCACACACATGTATATTAAACCTCATACAGATTTTTCTAACAGTGTAGCTGTAAGTGAAAAAGCATGTCATGGTTTTGACGCTATTTAACACTTTTTTTTAGTAATTATAGTATTTTTCTACTGTTTTAAAGAAAAAATACACTGAAGATACTACTTTTAAATCAAAAGGATTAATTTTCAACAAAGAAAGGTTTTTCAGTCAATAAATAAAAAGAAAATCTCATTAAAAATGTTTCATTTTCACACCAAAATCATGAGCTTTTAACAAAGCTGTTGAATATTCAACCAAATAGGTAAATTTTCAACGAAAGAGATTAATTCTCAACAAAATACATAAACTTTTAACCAAATCGTAGATTTTTTCATCAAGAATATTAATTTTATGCTACAAAAGAAGAATTTCATCAAAATATATTCATATTTTTTTAACTGAATAGTTGAATTTTCGAAAAGGGAAATTAATTTTTTATCAGAAAATACAAAATTTTAACCAAAAAATGGATCAGTTAAATTTTCATTAAGTAGAATTAATTTTGTTCAAATAACCTAATTTTCTATGAAACAGTTCAATATTGTACCAAATAGTTGAATATTATACCAAACTGTTGAATTTTCAGAGAAAAATATGACAGTTTATATTTCAGCAAAAAAAGATTTCTATAAAATTTTGAATTTAACCAACAAAGACGAATTTTCAACCAAACAAAATTGATTTTCAGGCCAAGAGGATTAATTCCCTACCAAAACAGACGAATTTTAATATATTTATACATTTTCAACTAAATATTTTGAACAATGGACGTCATGTGACTGTTCAAATTTTTAAATTAATTTTTAATTTATATTTTTTTGTTTCTAATATTTTTAAACTAAATAGTTAAGTTTTTAAACCAAAAAAGATCCTAGTCTAACACAAATGGAGTAGATAAATTTTCATTACGGAGAAACAATTGTCAAAATGAAAAAACTAGTTTTCTAGGTAAAAGTTTAATTTGGTACAAAATAGTTGAATTTCATGTCAACTTGTTGAATTTTCAAGCTAAAAAGGGGAATTTTTGCAAAACAATTGGATTTTCAACCCAAAGAAAATTTTTAAAAAAACTTAATTTTTAACCAGAAAAAATTGATTTTCTCGCAAAAAAGAATTTTTTACAAAATACATCAATTTTCAATCAAATACTTAAATTTTCTACCAAATTGTTGAATTTTCGAGCCGAAACTTAATTTTCTACGAAAAAGTTGTATTTCCAACAAAAAATTAAATTTTCAATTGTAACAGATTAATTTTTTAAGCAGGCATTACTTTTTAATGCAGGAAGATAAATGTTCAACAAAATAGTTGAATTTTCAATTTAAAAAATCACCATTCAAGAAAGAAAAAAATGTAAATAAAACTCCTGAATTTCGAAGTCAAAAATACAAATTTTTAACAAAATAATTTTCAAAAAAATAAAAACATTTTTAACCAAAAAAGATGAACCTGATATTTAATAGTAGACTTTTCTACTGAAAAAAATTAACTTTCAACCGAAAATAGTTGAATTTTCTTACTAGGTTCTATTAATTCAGTTGGAATTTATGTGTGGAAAAATAAATACCAATTTTGATATTGTATAGACAAAAGATTTAAATTTTAAATAAACATTGAAGTTAAGCTTCAATACTTGAAAAATTTGATGACACTGTTGACACTTTTTTTTTTAATTTGTGACACTATTCACACCATTTTCGATTTCTAAAGTGAGTCCGTTACATGCATTTTTCAATCTTCTACACAATGCAAACATTTTAAACACATTTTTACATTTTTTAAATATCCAGTGAACATCATCCAAAAAACTTGTTTATTTTTTTTATTTCTAGGCAAATACAACTAACTCACTATTAGAATCCGCCACTAAAAAAAAAACTTTTTTCGGCTCACTCTAAGTGTGTAATTCAAAAAATTCCTAAAAATAATTAAATGAGGTTTGAAGTAAATTTTTTTAGAAGTTTAGAGTTTATTGAATTACAACTATTTTTTATCGAATTACTGTCATCTTAAACATTGTGCAAACAAAATCCTTATTATTTTTGCAGACCACTCATTCCCTTACATCACGATTGTCTTGTCAGTCCTTTCCAACGCAGTGCATTTCGCTTTCAAGTTAAACCAGGTAAATATCATCTTCAATATTTAAAATGTAAATTAATATAAATATAATATAATATAATTAATATTTAGAAAATTATAAAAATTTATGTTTTTCAAATTATCAACTTTAAAGTTTGAATGACTTCTCAAATTTGGACGATTTTTAATGCAATTGGAATTTTCAGAACTTCAGATTTTGAAACGTTTTAAAATATTGTAATGTACCCGGAAATTTCCCCAAAAAATGCAAAATACTCATTTTTTGTAAAAATCGTGCAATAGAGTGAAGACGGTATTTTCTGGCCAGTTTTAAACTATTTTAAAAATACTTTTCAATTGTTTAAACAATTTTTCGTCCTTAAATCGTGAAAAGTTATTATTTCTAGGGATTCATTCATTTATTTAAACAGTTGTTCTTCTGTTAAGCGTAGAACGTTTCTTTTCTCAAATTCATGATACAATTGACACATATTGAAAGTAATATTTGTTTGTTTAGGATATTTGGAAAATGGTAAAACAATTTTCTATCCGACAAATCGTAAAAAGTTATTATTTTCTGAATTTCATATCGACGTAACTGAATGCTAATAGTCATATTTTTTGTGAGACAGTTTGCAATTATTAAAGGAATTAATATCATTTACTACATTTCATAGGCAAGATGGAGAAAATCAAAATTTAAGAAATTTAAATTAGATTAAAATCCAAATTAAAACCCCTATTTAGCGTTCAATAATAAAATTGATGCAAATTTCTGAAAAAAAGAATCAGACGACCAAATTTGTACCACAACGAACAAACAAAAAATGCTCCTATTGCAATCTGAATTAAAAAGAAAAAATGTCCTTCTTCGTTACTGTCAATTTTCTACCGCTTTACATTTTTCTTGCCTTTATAATGGTAGTGTATAAGTACCGAAACGGTGCTAATGGTTTTTTTATTTCATTTTATTTTTTATTTTCAATGTTCTTGTATTATAATTTGATACTTATAAAAATAAAAAAAGACGAAAAAAGAAGGAAGAAGATGTGGTTGGCTGCATTCTCATTTTATTTTATTAATTTATATTCTTGTCCGCAAATTTAAAACAAATTTCAGATTGTAATAGGAGCATCTTTTGTTTATTCGTTTTGGTCAAAATTTGGTCGTCGGATTCTTGTTTTTTTAGGAGTTTTCATCGATGGAGAAAATGGCAGTTAAAGAAATTATTATTGTTTAAACAATTAGAATATCAGTTCTAAAAAAAATACTGAATAATAAGCGGCATAGTGTAAGTGGTAAAAAAAAACAAGAATTTTCTTCACGTTTTTCTATGAAAAGGCGCAAGTGGATGATTATTAACTGTTTACATATTTAAAAAACTGCTTTCCACCATAAATATCACTTAAAATTTATTAATTGCATCATAAATTCCATAAAATACTGATTTTGATATTTGCGAAACCCATTGCTTAAATAAATGAAACTTGTTTAAATAACTTTATACAATATTTAATACAAAATATCACTTTAAGGTAGTTGTTGTGCTAAAAGTCAGATATTAGAAAAAAATAGTTTTTCTATAATTTTAAGAATTAAAATATTATAACTGATGTCATTTCAAATAAAAACATGATTTTTTAGGTAAATTTGTTTAAATTCACAACAAAAAACACATTAATTGTAACCATGTTTTTTGCAATTGTATTTTTTCTGACCGTCACTTCTTACTAAATTTTGAACAATGATTTCATTTTAATAAATGACGACTTTTTTCACGGAAAAACATTCTCTACAACTCTGCTGTTTCCAATTTTGAAAGTAAATTTGTTTATGCCTGAACAAATAATTATTTTTTAGGATTATTCAGTTATTTAAAAAATTCGAAACAGTAGAATTGTAAAGAATGTTTTCCCGGAAAAAATAAGCCGCCATTCATTAAAATGCAATCATCTTTCAAAAACTGGTAAGAAGCGACGGTCAGAAAAAATTTAACTGCAAAAATTATAGTTTAACTTAATGTTTTTTGTTGTGAATTTTAACATTTTTCCTAAAAATAATATTTTTAATTTGAAATTACATTAGATATAATATTTTGATTCTTAAAATCATAGAAAAACTATTTGTTTAAGATATCTGACTTTTTGTACGACAACCACCTTAAGCATTTATTAAATGCCTTATTTATTCCAGAAATTGGTAACTTTTCAAGACTTACAAGGAAAAAACGGTTTAAACAAATAAAAATGGTTTAAATAATTGCCAAAAATCGTGAATAAAATATATTACTCTCATGATTCTTTAATTGTGTAAATTATTTAAGAAAATAATAACTTTTTACGATTTACAGTTAAAAAATGATTTAAATAATTACCGAATATCTTAAGCAAAAAGCGTTATTCTTGAAATTCATCAACTGTATCATTTATGCCGAAAAAAAAAACTTTTCACGATCTGAAGGCGAAAAAATGTGCTTAAACAAATAGTAATTGTTTAAACTATTCAAAATTAGGTATAAAGTACTTTGTTCGGGGGTGGGGTGGGGGGGGGGGGTCAAAATTAAAAGCTATTGGGTGGAAATTATTCCTTGAATATTTCTTCAGAGGTGGCTAAACTTCAATGTACAATTTAAAAACAATTTTAAAAAAATGCATCCTTTCAGGTTGAAAATTCAACTACTTGGTTGAAAGTTCAACCAGTTTCTTAAAGTTCATTTTTTTTGTAAGATTCATAATTTTCGTTGAAATTTTGTTGTTTTGTTGTGGATAAAGTTTTTTAACTGGAAAATTAACTGTTTTGTTGAACAATGAACAGATTGTTTAAAAATAACCCCTTTTTTAACTTTAAATATTCTGGGGTGGTAAATACAACTGGTTAAAAAAATTCGGTTTTGCATTTAATTACACCCTTTTTATGAGACAATTTCTCTTTTTTGGCTTAAAAATCGCACTATTTAGTTAAAATTTCTCAGAAGATAGCATCACAGCCATTGATCGCATTATTTAATTAAAAATTTATGTAATTTTTTGAAAATTTGTCTTTTTGGTAGAAATGTAATCTTTTTACTTGAAAATTCAATTATTTGGTTAAAATTGCATGTATTACGTTGAAAATTTGTCCTTTTGGTTGAAACTTCTTTGTTGAAAATGTATATTCTCTGGCTAAAGAATCAACTGTTTTGTGGGAAATTCTACTTTTTCGCTTGAAAATCCAACACTGATAGAAAATTCAACTATTTGGTACAAAATTAAGCCGGTATATTTAAAATTCGTGTTTTTTTTCACTGAAAACTAATTCTCCCTAATGACAATTTAACTATACCATTTTTTGTTAGTAATGAATCTTTTTAGTTTGAAAATCCCAGTATTTAGTTGAAAATTTATGTAATTTGTTCAAAATTCGTCTTCTTGGTAGAAAATTCAATTATTTGGATAAAATTGTATATATTTCTTTGAAAATTCGCCTTTTTGGGACAACAATAATCTTCTGTATTGAAAATTCGTTTTTTTTATCAAAATAAATTTTTTAAACTGAAAATTTAAATACTTTTTTGAAAATTCATATTGTCTAGTTGAAAATTCAACTTTTTGTGAAAAATTCGTATTTTTTGCTTAAAAATTCAACACTTTGATAGAAAATTCAACTATTTGGTACAAAATGAAATCGTTATATAAGAAATTTGTTGTTTTTTTATTGAAAACTAATTCTCCTTAATGCAAATTTAACGATACCATCTTTGGTTTAGAAATTCCACTATTTAGTTTAAAAAACGAGAAACTAGCGTCACATTCATTGGTCACACTATTTGGAGGGAAATAAATGCAATTTGTTGAAAATTCATCTGTTGGGTAGAAGTGTAATTTTTTTTGGTTGAAAATTCAATTATTTTGTCAAAAGTGTATTTATTTTGTTGAGAATTCTTCTTTTCGGTAGAAAAATAATCTTCTATGTTGAAAATTCGTTATCTTTTTCATGAACTTTTTCATTTTAACTGAAAAATTTAATTTTTTAATTTATTTAATTTAACTGATTGGTTGTAAATTAACTTTTTTGTTGAAAATTCACATTGGATTGCTGAAAAATCAGCTGCTTTGTACAAAATTCTTTTCTTTCGCTTGAAAATTCAACACTTTGGTAAAAAATGCACCTATTTGGTACAAAATTAAACCGTTATGTAAAAATTAGTTGTTTTTTTTTTCATTTAAAATTAATTCACCTTAATGAAATAATAAGTTTACGCAAATCCATGGTTCAAGCTATTTAGTTAATAATTTATGTAATTTGTTCAAGATTCGTCTTTATCATAGAAAACACCCCTTTTTATTATTAAAATTTGTTTTTAAACTGAAAATTTAAATACTTTGAAATGCTCGAAAAAAGCTATTTTTGTGAATTTTTTTGAGATTATTAATAATTATATCGATTAATAAATACTATAGGTCCACGCTGTTGTAAAAATCTCGAGAATGGGCGGTCTCAAGCAAAAAAATTAAACAGTTTTAGATTCAGTATGAACCCATCAACCGGCTGAACTAGGATTATTTAAAAAATGTAATTTTAACTATATTTTTGTTGAAAAAAAAAATGAAAATAAACCCACTTTTTTCGTTCTTTGTTGCCATTTTGTTATTTTTGCATGTATATTAGAAATCCTAGTTCAGCTGATTTCTGGAGTCATACTGAATCTAAAACTGTTTATTTTTTTTTTCATTTCAAACCGCCCATTCTCGAGAATTTTACAACAGCATGGACCTACCTACTTTTTGACGTTGTTATATATATATATATAGAGCAGAGATTCGAAAGAAATTAAGAGGCATTTTCAGATATTTTCCAATTATTTCTTAAAATTCCATGTAATTTACCTGAAAATAATGCCAAGTATGGAAAGTCACTAAAAAATAATGCAGCTATGGAGGCACATTGTCAAATTTGTGTTTCGTCAAAGTTTTATGTGGAAAGAAACAAAAAGGAACGTAACGAAAGTTTCGTTACGTTCCTTTGTTTTTATAATTTTTTAGGCTAAGCTTAGTTTTTAGCCAAATTCTTTTAAATTTATCGAAATAATTGGCATATATCCAAAAATGCCCCTTAATTTCGTTCGAATGCCTGATAAAAGGTGCATTAAATAAATGCAAAAAATTGTGTAATCTATTTCAAGAGTGTATTTATTATTAACTATCTCAAAAAAATTTACAAAGGTAGCTTTTTTCGAACGTTTCAAAGTAGAATACTGCCATAATTTTTTGTATTGAAAATTCATATTCTGGGGATTATTATATTAAAACTGATACACCTATTGGGAATGGTTAAACTGCTATACGCCACCTAGTGACAAAAATTCGAACTAGAAAGAATAGACACGATTTTAAAGTTGCATTTTAATTTGGACATAAAAGTGTTTTAACACTTTTTGGTATGGAGTTTAAAGTATTTATTGGATAATGAAAATAAGTCTTTATCGAAAACATAGTGTTTTAGATGGAATTTACACATTATACAGTGAAAACCCACACTTTTTGACGGAAATATTTGTCGAAAAAAACAATTATTGTTCTCTTTATCGTGATTTTCAAAAGATTATAAACTTAAATGGATTTATTTTCAAGCAAAAATAAACTCAAAGTAAATTTGTATTAATTTATACATGAAATATTTACTATTTAAAAATCTGATTAGTTAGGTTATAATTCCTGTTTAAATTCCAGTCGTCTATTATTCGTATTCTTGGCATAATATGGATAAAATGGGTCGCTACATACATTAATTAAAGTTTATTTAAGCTTACAGTGCATTGAAACTCACATTAAATAATTAAATAATTGTATTTTTTTTAAAAAGCTATTTCACAATAATGTGGGTTTTCCACTGCATAAGATGGAAATTCTATCTGCAACTATTTGTTTCTGATGAATATTTGTTTTTAGTATTTAATCATTGTTTTATACTTCACCAAAAAATCGTAAAAACACTTTTATGCAAAAATTAAAATACATGTTTAAAATTGTACCTACTCTTTCTAGTTCCATTTTTCGGCACCATGTGGCGAAATGGTAGACCACCATTCCCAATGGTGTCATTTTTCTATTGCACTTTAAAAAAATGTATTAAAATACATTTTCAGACAATGAAATCATTAATCCTGAGTTCGGTTTCGGACGTGAAAAACATAATTGTGATTTTGGGTCACTGGCTTTTGCACGGATATGGTGTAATGGCAGCTGCGACTCTTCACGGACTTACACTTCATCCAGCGATGCTTGCCCTGGTTCCATTGCCAGCTTTATTTTACATTCTTACAGCCAGGTTTACGGACCCTCACAAGCTGCAGGAAGAATGAAAAGAACTTGAATTCACGGATAAAAGTTTGATTCGTTGTATAAATTGTACAGATGTATATATACTTATGTTATATTTGTTAATAAAAGTTTCATATTATACAAATCAGGTATATTCACACTTAGGAAGTCAGTAGTGAGTGAGTTCGAAATATCAAGAATGTGATGTGGAAAAAACGTCAATTGATATCGAAAGTCCAAAGATCTACAAAATTGCAAACTATCTTCCACCAAAAATATCACGCTTAACATTCATGAAATGCGTAATTAATTCCAGAAAATAGTCACTTTTCCAGATTTATAGGAGAAAACAATTGTTTGAATAAATGAAAATTGTTTAAATAATTCCAAACTGTCTTTGAAAAAAAAATAACAATCGTAGCATTGATTAACTGCGTTCTTCATTTCAGCAAGTGGTAAGTTTTCAAGATTCAAAAGAGGAAAAAATGGTTTGAACAAATGGAAACTGTTTACATGTTTGCCAAATATGTTTTTAAAAAAATTTACTCTTGACATTCATCAACTCTTCATCAACAATAACTGTTCAAACTATTTAAAATTATTTGAAAATATCAAATGAATTGTAAACAATAACAAAATTCCATTGATATCCGTAAAATTTGAATGAATTTAGAGAAAATTAGGGCGAACGAGAATAATTTGATCCACAGAATTAAATAGAATTAAGTGTATTAAAAAAAGAACAGATTTAAAATCTTCAAATATTTGAAAACAACATCTATTAATTTCTAACCAAAGAAGCAAGAAATTAAATGAAATTCTTACGAATTCAAGATGAATTGAGCAAAAACTTTTTAAGAATCCATCAAATTAAGTAAATTTAGAAGAATTCAAAAGGATTTCGGATAAATTAATAAGAATTCGGGGCGAATTCCAAATGAATTGCAACATATATTATAACATCTTGTGAAATCTTTGAAACCCTACAAAATACCTTTATTCTTGTAAATAAATTTTTTGAAATCCATTAAAATCTTACATGATGTGAGGTTTTATGAAATTTCAGATTTCCAGAATTCCGGAAAAATTTATTAAAATACCTTAGGAGCTTTTATAATCCTTGGAAATATTATAAAACCGCCTAGAATCTTTTAAAATACCTTTTATTCAAATTTTTTATATCTCTCAAAATTATAAAAATCCTATTAAATTACTGAAATCAATTAAATTAATTTCTTATTTTCTTAAAATAGCTTAAAATATTACAAATCCTTTAAAATCTATTGAAATGCCTGAAAATTTTGTAAAGCTTTTAAAAATCACAAGAATTAAAAAAAAAGATATTTCAAATCCTTTTATCAATTGATCCGATGAAATAATAGCTTTAAAAATTTTAATCCATTGCATTAATTCGAATATTGAGTTAATTTAGAAAAAAGTTAAATGGAAAAGAATTAAAAGAATTCTGGATAAATTAAGAAGAATTCAGGATAAATTTCAAATCTTTGAAACCCCACGAAATAACTTACTTTTTTTGAATATATTCTTTTAAATCCTCTGAAATGTATTTAGATATTTTGAAAATATTCCAAAATAATTTAAAACTTGAAAATATTTCAAAACATTTAAAACAAAATGTAGATTTTTGAAGATTTCGAAAAAAAAAATTAGAACCCTTTTAATACTTTTGAAAGTTATCAAGACACATTTTTTGTCATCAATTTTATGAGAATATTTCAAAGGATTTCCAATATTTAAAAAAATATGGAAGATTTTAAGGTAGTAGCAAAATTTGTATTAGATTTTAGGAAAATTTTTTAATGTTTTTTTTAGAGAATATTAAACAAATTAAAAAAATTGTATGCCAAAATTAACGTTTCTAGTCTAAAATTGATTAAAATGATATCATTTTGAAAATCCTATTTAAATCCAGAATTTATTTATTTTCGAAAGTGTTTCATTTAAACTAACTGTAATTATAATTTTTTTTAGAAAATACCTTTTTTTTAAAACTGAACAATAATTTTGTTGGAAAAATTCAATTCTCCATTGAGAATTGTTATTGTCCTGGATAAATTCCAGTTCCAACTCAGAATAGGTTAAAAATTGAAAATTCCTTGTTCAAATCCGGAATTTAATACTTTTCGAAAATTTTCCGTTTTCAAAAGGAATTCGAATTTTTGTAAAACTCCCGGTTCCAATTCATAAGTTTAATTTTTCTCGAAAATGTCCCGTGTTTACTTAGAATTATAATTCATTCTAATAAAAAATTCCCTGTTCCAGCTCGGAATTTATTTAAATTTTAACATTCCCTGTTCTAAGAAGAATTATCATTCTTTTGGACAAATACCAGTTTCAATTCAGAATTGTTTTTTTTTTCTTTGAAAATTCTCTGCTTCAACTCAGAATTATAATTCTTTCAAAAAATGTCCTGTGCCACTTCAAAATTTTGTTCCTTTTCGAAAATTTTCAGTGCTAGCTCGGAATTTTTTAAAAATTGAAATTCCCGGTTATTATTCTGAATGAATTCTTGTTCCAACTATAAATTTGTAAAAGATTGAAAAATCTCTGTTTAAATTATGTTAAATTATTTTTATTTTAAATAGTATAAAAATCCTTAAAATGCTTCAAAATTCTATTTTAAGATCTTGATATCTTCTAAATATCTTTTAAAATTATTCGAATTTCAAATAATTAAAAAAAATCATCTTCAATTTTTCCAGTAATCTTAAAAAATGTTATTATTAAAAGCTTCTACATTTCACGTTCGAAATCTGCCAAAATCTATATTTGGTTTCAAATTGGAATTTTCAGTTTCAAAATTGTAATTTTCAAAGTTTATTTTTTTTGTTCCGTTTTGAGGATTTTAATTACAGTTACTCATTTTAAATGTACAGTCAGATATTTTCAAATATTAAGTTAACTGTTCTTTTTTTTTTAATTGAAAAATTTTAAATTACGTGGTTTAAAAATGAAATATTTTAGACTAAAATTTAATAAAAGCCTTTAATCATAAATATATTATTTAAAAATTATTTTTAAATAAAAAATAGTTTATAAAGTTTCAATAGGGTGTTTATATTTGCTTAAGACTTTCCAATTGAAGCAGTTTCATTTTTAACCTTAAAATCTGGAAGTTCTAAAATTGTGAACTGATGCAGAATTGTTTTTTACATTCAATTATTATTTATTTTCAAAATTTTAAAGTGCAATTCAAATTTAAAAATCATAATTTAATTCATATTTACAGTTTACCAACTAAAAATGTTTGTTATAAGAAATCTTCGATTTCAAACGGTTATAATTTTTAATTGCTAAAGTTTTTAAAACTGCACTTTGAAATTCTTTTAATTCAAATACGCATTCTAAGCTGAATGCTATAACCCTGAAAATTGATAAATTCTTAATTCTTCAATTTATAGCACTGAAAGTGATAGCAAGGATTTCTATTGTTTTAATTCTTTGAACTGTGCAATCATATAACATTAAATTTGTTTGCAGTTAAAAGTTGAAGAATGTTCAAAGCTTTAACTTAAAAAGTCTTAAATTAAAAACTATTGTTTTAATTTATAGTTAAATTTTTATAACTTTAAAATCTTAAAGAATTTTAATCTTTTAATTTTAAGAGCCGTGTTTAATTCTTTCTCAACTGTTCATTTTTTATTTGTATTAAAAAAGTTATTCTTTTTCGACCTACGGAAATTCTTGTAGGGAATGAAACCTACAATAAAATATAGCCATATAAAAAAGGTACAAAATTCGTTCAAATCATAAAAAAAAGTTGTACTTTCCAGTAACTTTTGTTGTAATTTATTGGATTTATTTGTAGATTCCTCTGAAAATGATTTTAGTTTTTTGTTCTTTTTCGTAAAAATGTTTCCACCTGTGAAATCCTGCCATATCATCCGAAATTCTTTAAAACCGAATTCAAATTTTTTAAATTCCTTTAGGATTATTAAATCCTTGGAAAATTTTTTAAATTGTTTAAAGATCTTGAAAATGTCTCAGTCTTTTAAAATACCCTAAAATATTTAAATTCCTTACAAAATCTCATTAAATTACTTAAATCAATTTTGATTAAAAAAAATGTTAAATAACCTAAAATATTAAAAATTAAAAAAAAAATCCTTGTCATTTTTTTATGTATTGAAAATGCCAAGGATTTTAAAAAAAATACATTGAAATATTTTAAATCCTTAGATCATTTTATCAATTGATCCAATTAAATAATAACTTTTTTTTTTAATTCCATTGAATTAAGTAGGATTCAGGGAGAATTCCAAAAATAATTTAAAACTTTTGAAACCCTACAAAATAACTTGTTTTTCTTGAATGATTTATTTAAAATCCACTAAAATGTATTCAGAAGTTTTGAAAATTCAAAAAAGATTTTAAAACAAAATCATCTTAAGCACGTGACAAGGAACTTATAGTGTAGTTTTTTTAAACAGGAAAAGACCAAAAGTAATGTTTGCAATGTTCTTTAATAACTTGATATACGAGAACAGTTCCACAATACATACTGTGACACAACAATATCACAGCGAAGATAGACGCAATAAATTCTTTATGTGCCTTTTTTAAGGCTTCGCATAGTCTATTTATGGCTTTTTATTTTTAATTTCCTGATCCTGGTACAAAAGACACGACTAGAGTGCTTTTAGGAGCCATCGGAACTTTTTCAGAATTCAGTTTTGTTTTTCTGTAATAAAGAAAGAAGTGTTGTTAATTAGATACTTAATAAATGAAGAATAAATCAGAATTGGAAAAAAAAGGTAAATACTTACGTGGTATCTGATCCACCTACGACGTAATTTGGACTGTGAGCAACCACAGTGACTTCTTTCGCCATGTGGGGAACCGACGTGAAGTCGACTATGGTGGAATTATTTCCACTGTTGTAGGCCACCAAAAAGCCAGGGTTTCCGCTTTTCAACCTGAAAATTTTTAGTTTAATTTTTTAGAAAAAATTTACAACATACAAAAAAAAAATAACATAATATGGATTATTGATTCAATAATTAATCAATTGAATATAAACAAAATTTTAAATAGACTAAATTAAAGAATCAAACAATGAACTTTAAAAATTTTCAAAATTAGATTATTTTAAGTAATTTTAAGCTAGAGACATTAAAAAAGCTTAAAAATTGTATTTCAAAATCTTGACAAATCTAGAAGTGGTTTACAATTTTTCCAAATTCTAAATAATTTTTGAACTTTTTGTCAGAACTTTTAAATTGATTTTTTTTCTGTAACTTTGAGAAAATCCTGCAAATTAAAAAAAAAATTAAATTTGAATTTATAAATTAAAATAGAACACTTATTATTTGTAGAAATATTAGAGTAATATTAAGAGATATTTAGAAGTTTAAAAAATATTCTAATTAAATTTAGAACTTGAAATAATTTGACATACTTACAGCCGAATTTAAAAGAAAATGTAGATTTTTGCTGATTTCAAACAAAAAATTTAGAATTTTTTTAATAATTGTGAAAGACTACAAAAGAATAAAAATTTTCTTAAGATTCTTAGGAAAATTAAAAATGATTTTTCACTTTGACAAATTATTGTAACAGAAAGTTTAAGAAGAATTTAAGAGATTTAAAAAATGACCAAAGAACATGGACAATTTTAAGGATTTAATTTGCTTGATTTTCAAAAATTGTATGAAAATTTCGATTAATTTTAAAATATATTTAGAAGCTGTGAAAAAATGTCAACACACTTCGATTAAATTACTTGAAATAATTTCAAGTTTTTAATTGATTTTGAAACTTTTTAAAACTTCTACATATCTCTTAAAATTACTAAAAAATTTTCTGCAAATAATAAGTGTTCAATTGTTATTTTTACGTCAAAATTTAACAGTTTCACTTATAAATTAAACACTTTTTTAATAGAACAATTAAAATTGTAACGCTAAAAGTTTGAAAGTTCTTCGAAAATCTAAAGATTCAAAGCTTTCTATGTAAAACAATTCAGTTTCAAATTGTTTTATTTTCAATATTTGTTTTCAATTTACTCGTATTAAATGTACAGTGAAATATTTCTAAATATTCAATACTTATTCTTTTTCTATATTAAGAAATTTCAAATTAAAAGGGATAAAAATTAATTAATTTAGACTCACAATATTTTCAATTTAATAAAAACCTTTAATTGTGACTATATTATTAGAAGTTTATTCTTTAGTTGAAAATAGTAAAACGCAGGTTTACATTTTTTAATAGCTGAAAAATTTAATAGAAATAATATATTAATACATTTATTTATTAAATTTAATATAAAAGAATAATATAAAGGAATATCTGAAACTCTGAATTAAAAATATATTATTGATCAATCATGAAAAATTTTATTTAAAAATAAAACTTTCGCAATAAATGATATATTAATTCCAATTCTTATCAAGACTTTTGGATTGAAACAGTTACAATCTGGAAATTCTCAAATTTTAACCGGATCTAGAATTGTTTGGTGAAATCAATTATTGTTCAGATTTCTAAACTTAGAGTACAGATCCATTTCAAAAATTATTTATTTATTTATATTGACAGTTGATAAAATAAAACTGTTTTTCTTTTATCAAAAAAATTCAACTTCAAATGCTTTTAATTTTTAATTGTTTAAATCCTAAAAATGGCACTTTAATTACTTTAAAAACTGTAAAAATCGCTCTTGGGCAGATTATTCTGATGAAAATTCGTCAAATTCCCGGTCCAGCGGCCACTCTGTTTTTTATAAAAGAATCTTTGATTTTAAAAACTTCTCATTTATAATTTTTTTTAATGGAAAATTTTTAACGTGAAAGATTTACGAATTAGGCATTCCAAACTAAATTATATAATAATTTATAAAAATCAAAATTTAGGAAATTATTTAAAAACTGTTGAAATTGAAGTTGAATAAAATTTTTAGTCTGCAAATTTTGTAAAATTCCCGATCAAAAAATAAATTAACTGCCATTTCCCGGTTTTCCCCGGTCCCATAAAATTCCCGGTTTTCCAGGTTTCCCGGTCCAACGGCCACCCTGCAGTTTGTTTTACAATTCATTTTTTTTTTGAAATCGGGAAATGATAGTAAATTGTTATTTTTGACTGGAAACTTTACATGGCATTATATGCAATTTAAAAAAAGTTGAATTTAAAATTCCTTTACTTGATCTTTTATTTGAAATTACATAATTTTCAGCACTTTTTATTTCATACCTATGACATTTTAAATGCTTAATTTGTAAAATTTTCAAAAAGAGTGCAATACCTAATTCTACAATTTTTTAAACTTTAAATAGATTAAATTTCGAATCAATCAGTTATAATTTTATGATTGCAAAATTTATAATAGAATTGTAATCATAATGTGAAATTCAAACTTTTAATTTCACAATACTAATTTAAAAATAAGCCAAGTTTAAAATTAAATTTGAAAAAGTTAAATTATTTTTTATTCTTTATACTTAAAATGGATCAATTTTCTATTCTATTTTAAACATTTTTCTTTTAGAATAATTCAACTTTCGAGGATTACAATTTCAAATTTTTCAATTTTATACAGTGAATTTATTTTTTATCTGGAATATGATAAATTCTAAGTAGAGAAATCTATCCAATTAATTACAATGTCATACAATATTTAAAAATTGTTAAGTTTTGAAAGTTGAAAATGCAAATACGTTCAAACGATCGAAATATCTTTTCTTAATTCTATTTTATCAACAAAAATTGTTATAACTACAATTCGAAATAATGCAATCTGTTTTTTTGTATGACAAAGTTGCAAATTAATACGAACTGTTTCATGTACTAAACAAAATCTGATTATAATTATAAATTTAAAATAATAATTTTATAATAATATTTTGAGGGCGGATTCGCGCCATTTTCAAAGTTTCTAGAATAATTAAACTTTAAAGGTTCACAATATTTAAAATTCTTCAATTTTGAACGATTTTTTTTTTACAGAAATCACATTATTTATTAAAAAATCTACCCAATCACTTTGAAAGTCACATGATATTACATGATAACATAAAAAATTTATATTTATTATATTTAAATTTAAAATTATAGTTTTGAATGCGCATTTCTAAAACAGTTCAATCTTTGAGGTCTTAAAACTAAAGCTTTTCTTTTTATTCAAATGCTTAGATTCGAAAATATTTGGTTTGAAATTTCCTAATTTTTGGAGGTTTTGAACTTCACATTGTTGTAGTTTCAAATAAAACTTTTAAAAATGGCAGGACAATTTTATTTTAAAATATTTCGAAACTGCAACATTTCATATAAAAGGCATTGATAGTCAGTTATTAATTTAATAATTTCAGATTTAAATATTCTGAATTATTTTCTTTCAATTTTGAACGTACACTTTACAGTTTCAAGGTTTTGCAATCAAACAAATTTGAATGAAACGCCTTAAGAATAAATTTAAAACAGTGAAAAATTAAGATAACAATTTTTCAAATTCAATTCCTCAAATGAGCAGATTGTAGAATCAGGCATTGAATATTCAATTTTTTAAATGTGAAATTTTTTCCAAATAGTTCAAAATTTCAAACTCAGCTTTTAAAAAACACCATTTTTTTATTGAGTAATTGAATTTTCATGGCAAAGGCTACAATTTCCATTTTTCCCTATCTTAAGTTTAAACTTTGCGCTTAAAATTGAAATAGTTAAATTTCGGATAGCATCATTGTAAATTTACTTTAAATAATTTAATCTTTGCGATTGAACTTGTTGAATTTTGAAAAGCATAATTGACAATTTAAAAAATGTTAATTTCTAAACGATTTAAATTTAGTAATAAGAAATTTCTAAGGGTTTGAGTACAAAAATGTTCATTACCATAATTTTTCTGGACTAAATTATTTAAATTTTTTAATTAAGTTCAGATTCGGTTAAGTTTCAGGTATCTGGAGTATAAAATTTTCATTTTTAATGTTTCAAATGTATAACTACTTTTTATTTTTAAAGTTTTTTAAACGGACAATTTCATTCATTTTTTGATTTTAGACAAATTTGTTTGATCTGGTTTAATGTTAAATTATAATTTTGGTATTTTAATAATTTTTAAAAATCCTATAATTTTAGAAGCTTTGACACTGAAAGATGCAATTTAGATCTTAATTTCTAATTGTCAAATTTTAATCGCTTTGAATTAAAGATTATTCAAATTCAAAAGTTTTCAACTTTTAATTATTCAAGTTTGAACGCTTTTAATGATAAATAATACAATTTCAATTCCTTTGAATTTTAATGATTAAATTTCCAAAATTCGAATCTTGGAATATTCAATTATTAATGTTTTGCATTGTCCAATTTTCGAAAATTTAATCTAAAATGATCTAGTTTCGTGATTCAATTCAAAATAAAATTTTTTGATATATAGCGCTTCGCCTTGAAAATTATACAATTCAACTCCTTTTTTAAAAAATCAAATTGTCCAAAATCGTTTGATATGTTCATTTTTAAATTTCAGACACTTTCAATTTGAAATTATTAAGTATACATTACTTTGTTCAAAAATGTTTAAAACATGATATTTAAAAAGTGAAAATAACGGTGAATTTATTTTTTGATTTTATAAAAATGTGTCTGATCATCTTTATGTTAAATCATCATTTTTGTAAACTTATTAAAAATTTAGATTTCTATAAAATCAGAAACTTTGACTTTAACCTTCAAATTAGTTTTCAATTTCAAATTCTCAAAATTTAATAATTTGGAATGCTTTTATTTATAAATAATAAAATTTCCATTTCTTTCTATTTTAAATGACCCATTTTTCAAAATTATAACTGGAAATTATTAAATTTTTAACGATTTGAAATTGTCCAATTTTCGAAATTTTAATCTAATCTAATAATAATAATATTTAAACATTGATAATTCGCCTTTTAATATACTTTTTTATTAATTCGCCTAGGCATTTCCGCCCTCTAAAAATATATATTTACACATAATTTATTTATAATTAGGGTGGAGACTTGATCGGGAAACCGGGAAAGACCGAGAAAAAACGGGATAACACCGGGAATTAAATTAATTTTTACTTTATCTACAGTTGCAGGGCATAAAAGTGAAAATAATTATCGTTTTTATATTGTAAAAGGGAGTTGGTAAAGAAATAAAATTTCTCTTCGAACAAGGAATTGTCGATATGGAACGGGAATTTAAGAAAAATAGTAACTGGGATTTAGAAGAAAATAATTTAAAAATCCCTGCTGCAAGTCAAAATTCGTCACAATTTAAAAGTTCCTTCTTCCGAAATAAAAAAAAAGAGAGTGCAAAAAAGGTAAATATTCTATTGAAAGTAATTTCTACGAGAAAATGTGTAAAATTGACAATTTAAATAAGAACTTGAAGCCGAGTATATTATATAGCGTGCTGAAAGTTAATCTTAAATTTTAAAAATAATAATTTATAACAGACGAGTTTGTTTTTCAACCAAGTAAATTTATTTCTGACCCAAAAGATTAATTTTAATCTAAAATGATGAATATTCAACTGGAATACTTAAATTTTTAACAAAAAAGAAGAATTTTTAAATAAGGACATTAACTTTCAAAGAAAAAACTGATTTCCTACAAAAAAAAGTCGACTTTCTACCAAAAAGTCAAATTTACATCCCAATTGTTGAACTTTGAACTAAAAAAGGTCAATTTTTTCTACCCGAAATCGTTTATTTTCTACTGAAATAGTTAACTTTTTATTTAAATAGTGACTCTAAAGAAACTAGTTATATTTTTAAAACGATGCGAATTTTCATTTAATATGATGAATCTTTAAAAATATAAAATTAATTTCCAATAAAAGAGTTCAGCTTTCAACCGCAAGTAGTTGAATTTTCAAGAAAAAAAAAGGTAAATTCTTATCGAAAAATGTTTAAAAAAATTATATTATAATTTGGAACTATTTACTTTTCGAAATAATACTTCTACTCCAAAAATGAATTGAAGAACTCTTTTTTTAAATTTCGAAAAAAAGGAACTTTTAAATTGTGACGAATTTTTACTTGAAACAGGGATTTTTTAAACTCCTTAATTCTAAATCCCACTGTAAATTCTTTTTAAAAATTCCTTGTCCCAATATTACTTTACCGAAACTCCCTGTACTAAAATAAAAACGATAATTATTTTCACTCATATTCCCCGCAACCGTAGATGAAGTAAAAATTATTTTTCTAAATTGACTACGATTAGAAGTCAATTCCCGGTTTTTAACTCAATTCCGGGTTTTTCCCGGTTCCCCGTTAAAATCGCTACCCTGATTAAAAATAAATTATATATAGATATATATTTTTTAGATAGCGGAAATGTATAGATGAATTAAAACGAAGAAGTACATTATAAGGACAATTATTAATGTTTAAATATTATTATTACTATTATTATTAGTTAAGTAATATTATCAAAGTTTAAAATTTTCAACAATTATAGTTGTTTATAAAATTAATTAATTATATTAGAAAAATAAAGAATAGAAAAATATTAATGCAATTCAAACTGTTTTTTAAATACTCATCTTTCTATTCATTTTTTCTAATATTAAATTACATGTTTTCATGAATTTTTTGGATTACTAATTACAGATGCTCTTATTGTTACTGAAAACTTTGTTCTTCCTTTTATATTTATAAAAAGCATCAAGTTTTTAATGAATTTTAGTATTTTTTCTATACTTAACAATGCAAAGACAGGCCTACCTGATCGGAGCGCTATCTATTGGATTTATTTGAACTACGATACCCCTCGATGCATACGGCTGAGCAAAAGCAACCCCATTTTTAATTGTATAGAAAAGAAACTAGGCAATTTTTATTTGGAGATTGTCCAATTTTTAAAGGCTTTGAATTCCAATTTATTTAATTTCGAAGACTCATAAGATTTACTTCAAATTGCTACGTTTCCGTTTTATTTCATTTTTTAGAATTAAGTGACCACTCTGGATGGTTTTAAAATCTGTTTACTAGATCATCTACATTATCTAATTTTATTTTAGCACATCCTAACATGCGCATGCAAATATCTATAAAACTCACCAGTGTCTGAGAAGAGACGAGTGAGCATGAAAAAAGATAAATTAGTCATTGGTTAGTCAAATAATTCCTTAAATTAGTTTACCTTCCTAGTGGAAATTTTGTATACAAACAGATACAAAAAACTAAAAGCATTTTGACAGAAATCTACAAAAAAATGCAGTAAATTACAAAACAAAACAAAAATTACAGTAAACTATAATATTTGTTTATTATTCGGGTGAATTGTGTGCTTTTTTGCTTATTACTCTAATTTATTGTAGTTTTAATTTTCTACGAGAATTTACAAAAAAGGACTACTAAAAGAATTTACAACTATTAGAATATACAGGTTTTGCAGCCTACAGTTGTCCCTTTTCGACCTAGGGTGAGAAACATTTAGTATATTGCAATGAGATAACTTTAAATTAAGACGTACACATGATAGCTATTGCAAAAAAGCCATGTTTAAATTCTGAAGGGTTGGTAGAATATTAAAAGTCAATAATGAATAATCGTTATTAAACAAATCTTTACGTTTAAAGTTTTCATCTCGCCAAATCTAGGTTGAAAAAGAATTCTTTTTTACTGCAAATAAAAAATGAACAATTCAGAAAGAATTGAACACGGTAATTGAAATTAAAAGATTCCAACTCTTGAAGATAAAATTTTTTTACTTAAAGTTATAAAAACTTAATGATTTCAAAAAATAGAAATCCACGCTATAATTTGCAATGCTATAAACTGAATGAATCAATATTTTCATAAATTTTCAAAACTATATAATTTTAATCAATTTTAAGCTAGAAAAATTATTTTTTAAATCAAAATTTGGTTTGCAAATCTTTTTATACTTTGTTTTTTAAAAAGTCCCAATTTTCATCTTCAAACATCTATAACTTTTGATCTAATTGAAACATTGATTATTTCCTTTTTGATTTTAAATTATTTTCAACATCCGCAGGGAATAATGACAGATCCAAAAAAATATTAACATAAAAGTTTGCACGTCTAAAAAATTCCTATGAAAAATGTCTCTTGTTTTTTGTTTTGCGATACTTTTCATAGTTTACGAGAAAAATTCAAAAATTACATTTTTACGGGAAAAAATTATCTCGGCTTCAAAAATGGTTTAGCCAGTATGTTTTTGATAAGATGCATTTTTTATATCAATAGAAACTTAAAAATATATATATTTATGAGAATAAAAAAGGTAGGGTTTTAAAGCAAATCTGTTTTTATTATTTTCTTCAAATTTTGAAAACATGAAAAAATATATTTTCTGGAAAAACTCACCTTTTTTATTCTACGGGCTAAACCAATTTTTGACGACAGGAGAATTTTTTTCCTAAAAAAGTAATTTTTGAATTGTTTTCGTAAACGATGAAAAATATCTCAAAAGATCAAGTATCTCTCATTGTTTCCAAGAAGAAATAGAAAATTCGATTGTTAGAAAAAAGAATTCTCCTGGCTAAAAAATTTATTAAGCAAGTATCAAACTTGCAAGTTATCTTCATTATCAAAGTAAAGGCTATTTTTTTTTATTTAGAGGTGGGTTTTTTTGAGAAAATCGATTTTTAATTTTTTGAGAAAACCGCTGCTATTTTTGTTAATTTTAAAACTTTAAAAAATTTTTCGGCGGATTTTGAATGAAGACAAATGCTATTAAAATCAGAAAGATAATGATAGATATTTCAATTAGGCCAGAAGTTACATAGGTTTAAAAAAAATTCGAGTATTTTGAAAAACAAAGCACAACATTAAAATACGCATAACTTTTTATAAACATTTTTTTTGCCAATCGGAAAAATAAGCATCGCCTATAGTTTCTTCTAAAAAAAAAAACATTTCCTCCCGAAAAATTCTGTGTTTTCAAATGTAGGACCTTGTCTGATTTTAAATGTATTAGGTCATCTAAAAATTTTGCAGGATTCTAATGAAAATTTTTCTATTACGTATGTTGGAACTCTTTTTTTTTCTACAATTTTTCGAAAGCCTTCAAAGTTAAAGAATTGCCTTATAATCTTGGACCCTCTTTCTTGAAAATCATTTTAAATGTTATTTTTAAAATTCGTGAAGAAAAAATACATTTTTAATTTTTCTAGGAATTTTGATTAAAAAATTGGTATTCTTTTGAAACCTTTCAAAATTCTTACAAAGCTTCTAAACTTTATGTTCGAAATCTTCAAGAATCTAAATTTCTTCAACTATTTTCCAAATTAATCATTGTCAAATTGTTATTTATATAAATTTTATTTTCTTAAATCATTTAAAGATTAACAAAAAAAATTTGATATTATTTTTAAGATAACCACTTTTGATAATGAATTTTCATGTGTGAATTAATTTACATAAAATTATTTTGAAAAATAAATAATACCTCTAATTTAAAATTACGTTTGATAGATGTATATATCTAGATAAAATTTCAATTAAAAAAAAAGTTGCATAACTGAAATTGCTGCTTGGTCTGTAATTTATAATATTAGTAAAAATTATAGAAATAAATATAAAATTTTAAAAATTATAGTTGTAAAAATCTACAGTTTCCCAATATTTAAACTTTCGTGAAATCTTGTATTTTTTTGTAAAGAATTCTAGTTTTCTACAATGTAAAATTCTGTAGTTTCCTGTATATAATATAATATTGATAAAAAGTTATACAAACTTTTAAACTGAAACTTATACCTTATTGTTAATTCTGTTTACTTTTCTACCAAAAAATACAAGAAGTGTTTATTTAAACAATTTTTTTCACAAAAAAAGTACATGCTTTAACAAAAAATAACAGTTGTAGAAATGTTGTAATTTCTTGTAAACATTTTTTCCACCAGGACTTTAATTAAAATACGAGAGAAACCAGATTCTTACAGTTGGATTAGTACAAAAATTATCAATACTATTAACTAAAGGAAACCTATAATCACCACAAAGTTCATTTTTGTTAGTAAATTATTATTCAGCGAAAACCCCAATTCTCAAGTAAAATTTGCAAAAACCAATCTAGAATATTTTACCTCGTGTAAGCGAAAACTTGTGTGTTGTTGATGATATGCGTTTTGATATCACCAAACAAAAATGCAGGAGCAGTGCGCTTTTTGGTAACTTCAGCAAATGCCGCTTTAGCGGCAGTAGCATCGCTGTATCTAACTATCGGAGTTCCTGACAAAAGTAAAGTCATTAGCGTTAAACTATCAGCGACTTGCGGTGAAACACGAGCTCTCAAAGAACGGCTCTTCCCGTTGAGCTGAAAATATAAAGATTTTTTTTTAGTTTTTTCCCCTCGTTTAATATATTTGCGAATATTGAATTGTTTTCAAATTTGGTAAATTTTAGTTTTTTTTACAACATTGGCCAAAAGTATAAATTACCAGTCAAAAGTCAGAGTGGCCGTTTTAAGCAAAGAACAGACTTCCCGGTCATCTAAAAATTGTTCGATTCGAAGTAATAAAAACTGAATTGCAAAATGAAAGCATTCAAAGTAAAACTCTTGAATTTTAAACTTTGAAAATTGCAGTTTTTTTTAACTTTTATAAATTGTAGAGTTCAAAAATTCAGATTCAGTTCCAAAAATATAATTCCACATCATCATTTTCAATTCTCTAAATTGAAAAATCATTCACAAGAATTAAAATTTTTTAAAAATAATACCATTTGAAGCAATTTTAAATTCTAGTTCCAGCTCAAAATTGGTTAAAAATGTCGGTACACTTAGATACTTTGTTTGAATTATTTAAAATAATTTCAAATTAAATTTGAATTTTTTCAAATATTCTAAATATTTCTTTAACATACTCGATTTTTTCTAAGAATAATAGATGTTCAATTGTTATTTATACATTAAAATTCAACAATTTGACTGACAAATTAAATTTGGTTAAATAGAACAATTAAAATTATAACGTTCAAAGTTTAGTTTTTTTTTTTAGTTTTAAATATTTAATTTATAATTACTGACTTTAAATGAAAAGTTAGATATTTATAAATATTAAGTAATTGTTCTTTTTCTGAATTAAAAAATTTCAAATTGGATGGTTTCAAAATATAATATTTTAGACCGAAATAATATTTGAAATTAAAAAAAATACTTTCATTTTAAATATATTATTTTAAAGTTATTTTAAAATTGAAAATAGTTTAGAAAGTTTCAATGGGGCGTATACACTTTTTCAACTAATAAGACTTTCCATTTAAAACAGTTCACTTTTTAACGTTAAAATCTAGAAATTTGAAAATGGTGAACTAATTTCGAATCGTCTTGTACAATCAATTATTATTTATTTTTTAAATCTTAAAGTACAATTCAATTTAAAACAATTAATTATTAATTTATATTCACAGTTGAACAACTGAAAATGTTTAAAAAAATAAATAATCTTCGATTTTAAACGCTTCCAATTTTAAAGTGAGCGATTTTCGAATTACGCAATATAAACTGAATGAGTTCTTAATTGAAAAATATCAAAATTAAGACTAATTATTTAAAAAAGGTTAAAATAAAAGTTGTAAGGATTTTTTTTCATTGAAGGTACCAACACATTTTAAATATAAAAAAATATAAAACTACGTTATCATTTTCAATGCTCGAAATTAAAAAATCAATCAACGAACTTTAAAATTTTCAAAATTATATAATTTTAAGGAATTTTGAGCTAGAAACACCAAATATTGAAAAATTGAAAATTTTTTAACTGAACACTTCTTAAATTAGAAATTCAATTATTTTCATTTTAAATAGTTTAAACATCCTTGGAAAGCTTCAAAATTTTATTTCAAAATCTTAAGAAATCTAGACGTTGTTTTAAATTTGTGTTAAATTTAAAATTATTTTGGAAATATTTTCCACCACTTCTAAATATCTGTCAAAATGTATTGAATTTTTTCTACAATTTTTAGAAAATCCTGCAAATTGTAAAAAATTTCTTTACAATTTGGATGTATAAATAAAAATTGAACATTTATTATTTGTAGGCGAAATTTGTGTAATTTTAAGAGATATGTAATACTTTTCAAAAGATTCAAACTTAATGTAAGACTTGAAATGATAGCCTAATATAAAACAAAATGTCGATTTTAGCAGATTTCAAACCAAAAAAATTAGATTCTTTTCAAGAATTGGTAAAGGCTTCAAAAGAATAAAAAAAATTTCTTAAGATTCATATAAAAACTAGAAATAATTTTTCACTTTGAAAAATTATTTTAAGACACTATTTAAAAAGTTTTTTTAAAGACTTAAACACAATTTTCAAAAAAGATTCTTGAAGATTTTAAGAAAACTTTCTAAAATTTGCATGATCATTTTTAATCTTTTTAAAACTCCCAAATATCTCTTAAAATTACTCAAATTTGTCTACGAATGTTCATTTGTAAATTATACACCAAAATTTTAAAACTTCACTGACAAATTAAACATTTTTCGAAATGTTAACGATTCCAGGTTTTCTATGTCAAACAATTCAGTTAAAGATTCTTTACTTTTAAATATTTTGTTTCAATTTACTTGTCTTTAATAAAAATTCCAATATTGCTGAATATTGAATAATTAATCTTTTCCTTAATTAAAAATTTCAAACTGAATGGGTTAAAAATTGAATATTTTAGACTAAAACAATATTTTAAATTTAATCAAATCCTTTAATTAAGAATATGTTATTATGAAGTTATTTTTAAGTTGAAAATAGTTTAAAAACCTTCAGTTACACGTTCAAATTTGTTTAATGACTAAGACTTTTCAATTGAAACCGTTTAAGTTTTAACGTTAAAATCTGAAAATTCTTAAATTTTGAACTGGCTTAAAATCGTTTTTGTTCACTTTTTATTACTTATAGTACAGACAAATTTAAACAAAATTTATTTATTTATTAAATAAAAATGTTTTTTATCCAAAATTTTCAACATCAAAGGCTTTTATTTTTTATTTATTCAAGTGTTTAAGAAGGCATTTAAAAATTCTTCAAATTAAAAATGTAAGCTTAGAAATAAAAAATTTTAAATTTATAAACACCATTTTTGCAATATCTACTTGCAAAATAGACAAATAGGCTTCTTCCTGGGCTCATTTTATACAGCATTTTGAGAGCCAAACTTTTGAACGGCAATATTATTTTAGCTGAAAAATATATTAAGCAAGTGTCAAATCCTAAAAACTATTATTTTTTCATATAGATTGTTCGTTTATCGCATTTAACATAATAAAATATCGAGTTAAAAAGTTTCCCCCTATTTTTTTTTAATGTGCGATGGAAATTTAATAATTGCTTAGCGAGTTTCTTGTTCATTTAACAAACAAGAAATGCCATTATACGCTACAGGTAAATTAGAAAATTTTCAAGCAAATATTTTAATTGTAGAACAACACAAATTATAGGATTTTAAAACAAATAAGTAAACGCTCTCATTTTTACTGAATTTTCAATTATAAATCTTGAAAATTGAACTATTGACAAAAAACAAAACAAAAACAAAAAACGTTAAAAATAAAATACCTTCAATATATAAATCTTAAAAATTGAAAAATTTCCAATTTTCAAAATTCAGGAATTTACTTTAAAATTTTAGAACTTTGAATTGCAAATCCTTAAAATCGAAGAATGAAAGTTTAAAATTTTAAAAATTTACAATTAAGTCTTGACAAAATTTAAGAATTTTTCATTTTAACTCTTCAAAGTTGAAGCATATTAAAAAAAAAAACTTTAAAAATTACATCTTTTTAAACTATAAACATTCCGAATTCAGAAAACTTCAATTATAAACATTACGAATTGAAGAATTTTAAATTACAAATCGTTACAATTTATTACATTTGAAATATCTTCAATTCAGAAGATTTAAAATTGAAAACTCTTGAAATTTTTTAAAACTGGTATTTAGACCTTTTTAAATTAAATATATTTCTCTTTTTAAATCTTTAGAGTACATATTTTTAGATTCACAATTCACGTATTAAATCAGTCATTTTGAATTTCCATTACTATAATTGAATTGAGCCACCTCAACAACTTTTGAATACTCATTTTTATGGAAATCGGATTTCTAATTCAGATACTGCAGATAATGAGTTTTTCACAAAATTGTTAAAAAAAAACAAGAAACAAATATTTGTAAGCTGTTTTTAGACAAGTTTTGAAATACTTACATCCCAGGCTGGCCATTCGTTAATTAAAAGATTTTGTGACACGCTCTTATTCAGAGCTTCTGCCGATATTCCAGCACCGGCATTGGCTAAGAACTGAGAACTTTGAGAAAGATCTATCAGCGGTCCCTCCTTTTTATCGTCGTTGTTGTATACTTGTAGCATATCAGCACCGATTTCATCACACAGTGCAAATAATCTGCAAATCGGAAACAAAATTGAATTAAGTAAAATTGAGCCAATTTACAAGAATTCAAGTGAATGAAAAAAATTAAAAGAATATTCAAAATATTTGAAAATCGAAAAACACTTCGATTTCAGTTAAAATTGAGTACATTTAGAGGAATTTAACGGAAACTAGATAAATTCGAATAATGCATGAAAAATCAAACTGAATTAAAAAAAAAAAAAAATTAAGTGAATCAGTTTGAAATAAGTTTAGAAAAATTATAGAGAATTAAAATAATTTTATGAAATGCTTAATATGAGATTTTAAGCTAAATTAAACAAAAACTTTTTAAAAATTAATTCAATTCAGTAAATTGGAGTGAGATTAGAATAATTCAAAATTATTGTAAAAAATGCAGGATAATTAATAGGAATTCAGGTCGAATTTCAAAATAATTGCAATAAATATTTGAAAACCTCTTGAAATTCTAGGAAATCCTTCACTTCTTGTAAATAACCTGGAAAATTGATTAAATCCATTTAAGTTTTACATCATCTTATTCGTTGCTTCATTATATTTTGAGGCTTTTTTAGACTGAGCTTATAGTTGTTAGCCAAATTATTTTTTAAATGATCGAAATAATAGAAAAATATTTTTTAGTTTCTACAGATTCAATTAATATGTTTAATTTAGAAATCTTTGACAAATTATATAAAAGACATTCTTAAATATATTAATACCGTCGATTAATCAAATAATTGAATAATACTAAAACATAATTAATAATTTCTTTGATTGTTCTCTAAAAAACATGAATTTGATAATTATTTTAACAAATTTTTATTTTATATTCTCATATCTAAAATTCAGTGCATATTTAAGTAAAATTGATATGGGTAACATATTAAGCCAAAGGTATGAATTTTTATCTAAAATTATGGAATTTTCAACCAAAAAAGAAACGAATTTTCACCAAAATAGAATTTATTTTTCACCCAAGTAATTTTGTTTCCAACCTAAAACATTATTTTTCAACTTATATGATAAATACTCAACTGTAATACTTGAATTTTTAATCGAAAATAAGCATTTTTAAACAAGAATATTAATTTGCAAAGAAAAAAAAAATTTTCTACGAAAAAAACCGAGTTTTAACAAAATACATGGGTTTTCTATGATATAGTTGAATTTTCAATTAAAAAAGACATATATTCAACTAAATTGTTGAATTTTGAATAAAATCAATTTTCAGCCAAAAATTACAGAACTGATGAATCTTCAACTAATACGATAAATCTTCGACTGGAGTAGTTGAATTTTATACCGTCAAGATGAAGTTTCAACTATAAGGATCAATTTTCTACAAAAAGGCGAATTTCTCGCAAAGTAGATGAATTTTCAATTAAATTTTCGACCCAAAAGAGGAATTTTCAACCAAGAAGATTAATTTCTACCAAAAAAATATGCATTTTCAACTGCAAAAGATAATTTTTTAACCAAAAATTGAATATGTAAACTTTTAGTCAAAAAATAAATGTTCAGCCAAAGGGATGAATTGTTATTTAAAATTATGGGATTTTCAACTGCAAGAATAGTTACATCTTCAGTTCAAAAAACAAAATATTTTCAACCAAAAAAGAAACAAATTTTCATCAAAATAGTTAAATTGTTTGGCAAACACGAATTCCTTTTTCATCCAGAGAAAAAATAATTTTTCAATCAAAAAACGAATTTTTAATTAGAATGATGAATCTTCAATAAAAAAAAAATTTTAACAAGAGTTTATTTTACACCCAAGTAATTTTTTTTCTAACCTAAATCATTAATTTTCAACTAATATCATAAATACTTAACTGTAATGCTTGAATTTTTAACCGAAAATAAGATTTTTTACACAAGAAGATTAATTTCCAAAGAAAAAGATAATTTTCTACGAAAAAAATCGAGTTTTAATAAAATATATGGATTTTCTACGATATCAATTTTTTACAAAAAAAAGCGAATTTCTCGCAAATTACATAAATTTTCAAACAAATAGTTCAATGTCTTAATAAATAAAATTTCAATAATAAATTATGATTTTATTAAAGTAAACTGAGATAATCTGAAAAATTTTCGACTGTAGATAACGTATAAATCACTTGTCTAAATTGATTAAAATGATTAAAATAACTAAAATATAATAGAAGCTTGAATTTTACTGTGGTCAGAAGTAAATTCCCGGTTTTCCGGCCGAGTCGCCACCCTTTATCTTAGATTTACAAGACATTTGATAATTAGATATTTACCCTTCTCTTTTAGTAATATTGTGAACGATGTTGCGCCATTTTCTCAATATTACTCCATTCTCAACACGATCTCTAGTTCTAACATGATTCAAAGACTCGTACGATCCAGGAGCACCATTGGAATGGCTCATTTCATTTTGCAGTTGCGGATCCTCTGTCAAGAATCGAATATTCTCGAGTCTAAATCCTTCAACGCCTAATCGCAACCAGTGATCGAGAATGTTCTGTAATATTTTAATCACAATATTTCATTTTCTTAAAAACAAATCGAAAGTTAAGTCGAGGGACGGATTACCAGAGTGTCTAGCGATTCTTAGGAACAAAATTCAAGGTCTTTTCCAGATTAAGAAATCAGGTTTTTCCAGGTCTCTTTTATTACATCAAATAATAAGATAAACATATGTAATAAAATTTTAAAAATGAAACGATCAATTTTTTATTGGCCAACAATTTCTAAAGAAAGCAGAACCATACATAAACAAATTCTTAATTTTTTGCGAACGTAAGTCGTCTTTGTAAAATCTGTGGGAATGTTTTTTTTTAATCTTTGTAAAGTTTTTGACGTAATTATTATCTTTAAAGTGTTTTGAAGTCTTTTGAAGTATTTAAAATCCTGATAAAATCTTGAAATTTCTGTAAAATCTTTGAGAAATCTTTTAGAATCGTAATATTTTTGTAAAATATTTTAAATCTTTGAAACTTTTTACAATCTGTATGAAATCTTTGTGAAATATTTTTTTAATTTTTGAAACGAATTCAAATCTTTAAAATCTAGTGTAATTTATTTGAAATTCTTAAAAATCCTTATGAATTCTTTTAAACACTTGTGAAATCTTTTGTATTCGTTTAAAATCACTGAAATATTTTGAATTTTTGGTGTAATCTTTTAAAATCTTCTAAAAAATTTGAAATTGTTTAACATTTTTAAAACTTTTGAAATCTTTGAAGTGTGGTGCCTCCTGTTGAAAACTTTAAAAATCCTGAAATCTTTTAAATCCTTATGAATTTTGAAAAATATTTACGAAATTTTTCTGAAATCTTTCGTATTCATTTACAATCATTAAAACATTCCAAATATTTGTGAAATCTTCTAAAAAAAAATCGCAATCGTTTAAAATCTTTGAAATCTGGAGTACTGTTCTCTTTTTGAAATCTTTGTAATTCTTTCAATCTTGTTGCGAATTCTTTATGAAATCTTTTTAAAATCTCTGAAATTCTTGAAATCCTTATGAACTTTTAAAAACATTTGTGAAATCTTTCTGAAACTTTTTGTATTTGTTTGAAATCATTGAAACACTCAAAATCTGCATGAAATTTGTTGAAATCTTTTAAAAAAAATTTGAATTCTTTATTAAATTATTGTGAAATATTTCTTTAATCTTTGATGTGTTTTTAAATCTTTCAAATCTGGCGCACTTTTTGAAATCTTGAACATTTTTGGAATCTTTTGAAATCCCTATGAATTCTTTGAAATGTTTGTGAAAATTTCCTGGAATCTTATAAAACTTTGTGAAAGTTTTTCAAATCTTTAAAAAAATTTGAAATCGTTTAAAATCTTTCATGGTTTTGAAATCTTTTAAATCGGGTGTACTAGATCCCTTGAAATGTCTTTATTTATTCTGTAATAAACAAAAGGTAAATTATATCTCGATAAATAAATACATTTTTAATAGCAAGATTTCTTCTAAACGAGACGTTTATTTCAGAATAGACTAAAATATTTCAATTACTCTTCGCATTTCAATTAAATAAGTGTTTTAGAAGCAAAAAAAAGCAAATTCAATGTTCTCTTCTTCAGCGTTTCAAGGTGTATGAAATTTAAAAAATCGAACTCTATTCTAAACGTTTTTCCATTTATAGTAATAAACAATAAACAACAAATTAAAGCATTCAATGTGAAACTCTTGAATTTTATGCTTTTAAAATTGAAGTTTAAAAGCTTTTCAATTAAAAAATTGTGTATTCAAATGCTTAATAATTTACACATATAAAACGGACGGTACTAACATTTTTCAATTGAACAATTTTAAATGAAATGCAGATAAACTGCAAAATTTAGAACTTTGATCAATTATAGAGGTCAAAGATTCAGATTAAGTTCCAAAAATATAAATCCACGTTAATATTTTCAGTGTTCTAAAATAAAGATTCAAGCAATGAACTTTAAAATTGTTCACAATTATATGATTTTAAGTAATTTCAAGTTAGACATATTAAAAATTGAAAAATATATATTTTTAAATTTAACAGTTCTTCAATTAGAAGTTCAGAAGCATCCTTGAAAGGCTTTAAAATTTTATTTCGAAATCTCAAGAAATCTAGAAGCGGTTTAAAATTTTTCCAAATTTATAAACATTTTTGAAAGTTTTTCCAAACTTTTAAATGTATATAAAACAAGGGTTAAATTTTTCCTACAACTTTTAGAAAATCCTGCAAATTAAAAAAAAAATCCTTAAATTTGAATTTATAAATAACAATAGAAAACTGATTATTTTCATCCAAATTAGAGTAATTTTAAGAGATATTTAGAAGTTTAAAAAAGATTCAAATTAAATTAAGAACTTGAAATGATTTCAAATAATTTAGACGAAGTGTGTGTACCGACAAAATGCGGCTATTCGTACAGAAATTTTGTTGCAAATGCCCACAGTCGAATTTAAAACAAAATGTAGATTTTTGCAGAATTCAAAAAAAAATTTAGAATCTTTTTAAGAATTGTGAAAGACTTAACTTGAATGAAAACATTTTCTCAAGATTCCTAGGAAAATTGAAAATGATTTATCATTTTGAAAAATTATTGTGTCAGAAAATTAAAAAACATTTAAACAGATTACCAAAATTATCAAAAAAGAACCTGGAAGCTTTGAAGATTTTTTTTTTATTTGTAGGATTTTCCAAAAATGGTAGGGAAAATTAGATTAATTTAAATATATATTTAGAAGTTTTGAAAAAAATTGTAACACACTTCTACAAATACTAAGTGTTCAATTGTTATTTATACGTCAATATTTAGCAATTTCACTGAAAAATTATAAATTTTTGAAATATAAAAATAAAATTGTAACGTTAAAAATTTGAAAGTTCTTCGAAATTCTAGAGATTCAAAGCATTCTATCTAAAACAATTCAGTTCATATTATATTCTTTTTCTAAAGTACAAAATTTCCAATTAAATGCGTTAAAAATTGAATTTAATTGACTAAAAACCTTTAATTACGACTATATTATTATGTAGTTATTTTTAAGTAAGAAATAGTTTATAAAGTTTTAACCGCCCGTTTACATTTTTTAATGGCTGAAAAAAATTAATAAAAATAATATATTAATAAATTTATTTATTAAATTCAATGTAAAATTAAATATAAAGAAAGACCTAAAACTTTAAAATAAAAATATTTTATTGATAAAGCATTAACATTTTGATTAAAAATAATAGATAATAAGCCTTTAAAAAGTTTTCGAATTTTTGGAAATATTCTAAATGTTTGGGAAGTTTTTGTCAATTCTTTTGAAATTTGTTCTTAAATCATTGTTTGTGAAATCTTTTTTATTCGTTCAAATCACCAAATCATTTGAAATCTTTTTCAAATCTTCTAAAATATTTTGAAGCCTTTGAAATCGTTTCAAGCCTTCAAACGGTTTTAAATCCTTAGAAATCCTTTAAATCTAGTGTACACGCCTCTTTTAAATCTTAAAAAATTTTGAAATCTTGGTAAAATATTACAAATCTTTAATAATGTTTTGTAATCTGATTTACACTCAAAAACCGATTGGTGAAACCCTTGAAAAATCCGTTATATGGCCATAGCCCAATCTAATTATGAAACTGAATAAACATAAAAATTTTCAACTAATAATTTTTATAATTAGTAACTTGAATATCATACAAAAAATGTATACTTTAACATTATATATTAGCGGAGACGAAATTAAAATCTAGGAGAATTATTCACAATATTAAAGCTTGTTGATTTTAATCTATAAAATAATTGGTAAAGTCTGCCGAAAATGCGTAGAAATCTCTATATATTCTGCAAGGAGTAAAAGATCAATTATATCTTGATAAATAAAAAACTTTTCAGTGGCAAATATTTTTTCTAAACGAAATGTTCATTTGATAGAAGACTAAAATATTAAAATCACTTTTCGCATTTCAATAAAATAACTGTTTTAAATGATTTTAAGGGATTACAGTTTCAACAGATTTTACGATATTTCTTTGATTTTCTCAAATTAAAGACTGCTTTTATGACTTTTATGTTATGAAATATTGAAATCCATACCCCGAATGCTTCAACAACTTCATGATTGTTGTAGTTTAATTCAGGCTGAGTCTTGTTAAACTGGTGAAGATAGTATTGTCCTCTTGCTTCATTCAACTCCCAAGCGGAAACGCCATAGACACTCAACTGGAAATAAATAAATAAGGGAGTAGAAATAAACACGAAAGCAAAGGAAACTATGCTATTTTTTGTCGAGTTAATTCTCAAATTACCCAATTATTAGGTGGTCTTTTCTCGCCATTTTCGATCTTGGGATCAGCCCAGACGTAGTAATTAGTAAAATTGCCCTCTCTATTCACTGAACTTTTGAACCATGGATGTTCTACAGATGAATGATTTGGATCAAGTTCGAGAACGACATGTTGACCTCTGGAGTTCGCTGCTTTGATAAAAGCCTCTAAATCAGTTAATGTGCCTAGATTAGATTTAATACCTCTGAAGTTTATCGGATGACCTGGAAAAATCAAAATTTGCAAATTAAAAAAACAAAATTAAGATTGAAATTTTAGAGTTACTTTCATCACTGAATCCAGATGAATACTTTAATAGCTGATGAATAAATTATACCATCTTTTGATGATTCGACCATGGATGCGAGGGAAATCGTCTTGATGCCCTGTTCTTTTATCGTATCGAGAAGCGTCTCGAGTCCTTTTAGATTGCCACTAGGAGTCTCGGATCCATCCAACTGGACAATAGGACTTTCTTGCCACCATTTTCTAGGTTCGGGAGTACTGCATCTTGGAGCCATGACAATAATTGCAATTGCTCCTGCCAGCATTGAGGCCCAGAGGAACCAAAAAGCAATGAAGAGAAACCATCGCAAACGAATCCAGAAAGGATCATTTGCAAACTTCATCAACTCTTCTTTTCCCATTCCGGACAAAACTTGCTTAACCGCTTCGATGTCGATCTTCGCGTCTCCATTTTCAGAGATGAACTTCACCTGAAGTCAATTAAATATAAATTGCTTACAATTTTTTTATTAGATCACAATCTCTAAATTTAATATCACATTCTTTGTATTCCTATAATTTAATAGAAGTGGCCGTTTCAATCACATGAACAAATTCCCGGTCATTTCCCGATTCGCAAACATTTTTTACGGTCAATGAGATTAAACAGTTCAAACACTAAAGCTAATAATCTTTCCATTTGAAGTAATCAAAACTGAGCTGCAAATTATTTTGAGTAGTTTTAAGCTAGAAATACTACAAAGTGAACGACTACATTTTTTAAAATAATTTGAACACTTCTTAAATTAAAAGTTAGATTATTTTTATTTTAAATAGTTTGAAAATCCTTAAAAAGCTTTAAAATTTTATTTCGAAATCTTGAAACATCGGAGAACTTTTAAACATTTTTTTAAATGATTTGAACTCTTCCTACTGTTTTTAATCCTGTAAAATTAAAAAGATTTCCTTAAAATCTTCCAGACTCATTTTGAACAATTTTGAAATATTCTCTTAAAATTAATTTTTCAAAATAAAAAGTAATTTTTAATTTTCCTAGGTATCTGAAGAAAATGTTTTCTTTTTATTCTTTTGCAGCCTTTCATAAATGTTGCGAAGCTTTAGCAATTTTTTGTACGAAAACTGCAAAAATCTATATTTTGTTTTAAATTAGGTCAAAGCCTATTTGCACCGAAATTTCGGTATGAATAGCCGGGCTTTGTGGGTATACGTAGACACTTCAGTTAAATTATTTGAGATCATTAAAATTTTTTAAACTAATTTTAAATCTTTTCACACCTTCTAAATATCTCTTCCACTTACTCGAATTTTTTCCTCGAATTATAGGTGTTCAATACTGACTATACGTCAAAAGTCAACAATTCTACTTGTACATTAAATTATTTGAAATCGGGCATTTACATTTGTTTAACTACTAAGACTTCCCAATTCAAACAGTTCAATTTTTAAACGTTAAAATCGAGAAATTATTAAATTTTGAACTGATTCTGAATCGTATTGTAAAATCAATTGTTATTCACTTATTATTTCTCAATGTTTAATTTGTAAGTGAAAGATTTTCGAATGACTCATTGTAAACTGACTGATATCATAATTGAAAAAGATAAAAATTTAACTGATTATTAAAAAACTGTTGAAATCAAACTTGGACAGATTTTAAAAAAAAGACATTTAAAATTACCGGTCAAAAAATAGATTCACTTTCATTTCCCGGTCTCATAAGATTCAAGGGCATTTCTGGTCCAGCGGACACCCTGGATAATGTTTTATTTATTATCTTTGTTTTAAAACTCGGCCTAAAAGTATTTCAATCAACCTAGTTTATGGCAGAAATCTTTTGATCTTCTAATTAAAGTATGCATTTTCACTTCGCGACCAGCATTGGACAAAACTTTATTTTTGTAATATCTTTGCAATAAACAACAATTATAATTTTATTATTTCGCTAAATAATTTGTTAAAAATAACAGGTAATTTCCAAATACACTGACAGTGAAAAATTAGTTTTGACGAAGATATTAACAAAACAAAGTTTAATCCCATCCATTTGGTCGATTTTTTTCTCCTCGGCATTTTTCGTACTAAAGTTACTTATTATTATTGTGATCGATTTTTGAATATTTTTTTCATTCAGACAATGAAATAAATAAAAAGCTAAACAATTTTGCATTTAAAATAATCAGAACAGAGTTGAAAATCATTTTAGGCAATTTTAAGCTAGAAACATTCCAAATTGTACGATCAAATTTTCGTTATAAACTGAGCACTTCTTAAATTAAAAGTTAAATTATTTTCATTTTAAATAATTTAAAAATCCTTCGAAAGCATCAAAATTGTATTTCAAAATCATGAAACGTCTACATGTTCTTTTAAATTTATTCAAATTTTCAATTATTTTTCAGAACTGTTGAATATCTTTAATAATTATTCGAATTCTTTCTAAGCCTTTTTTTATCCTGTAAAATGTAAAATATTTTTGACAATTTTGGAAATCTTTTGAAATATTCTATTAAAATTATTTATTCAAAATAAAAAGTCATTTCCAATTTTCCTAGGAATCTTAGGAAAATGTTTTTTTATTCTTTTGTAGCCTTTCATAATTCTTAACAAGCTTCTACATTTTTTGTTCGAAATCTGAAAAATCGATTTTTTTTTTAATTAGGCCGTGGACTATTTGAACCAAAATTTAGGTTCGTATATCCGGATTTGGTTGGTATACGTAGACACTTGGTGAAAATGGTTTTAAACCATTACACATTTTTTCTAGGAATTATAGATGTTCAATATTTATTATACATCAAAATTAAATAATTTTACTTGCAAATTAAACTTTCTCAAATAGAACAATTAAGATTGTAACGTTCAATATTTAGTTCATTTATTTTGTTTCGAATATTTCATTTATAATTACCGATTTAACATGAACAATTAAATATGTCTAAATAATTAGCAATTGTTATTTTTCTTGTTTACAAAATTTCAAATCTTAGTTTAAAAAGTTTCAATCGGGCTTTTACATTTGTTAAACTACACTAAGAATTTCAAATATATAAATTTTATAAATAAATATATCAAAATATTTATACTTTATTATATACATTTATATTATAATAAATAAATATATAAATATATATTTATTATAAATTTATTGTAAAATAATTAAAAATCTAAAATGGCTAGTGTTCTAAATGTGCAACGTGTTATTACTATTAAAAAATCTCTAATGGCTTTTGGAAATCTCGGTACCCCGTGGGTACGAAAATTATGACAATTTTTTGTCCAGTTTTTGGCCTTGAATACGAATAAAAATACATTTTTTTAAATATAGCTAACTATTCTTAAGTTATAATTTTTGTTAAATGAGTAAAAATTGTGTATTTTAAGACTCAGTAGATTCTTATATAAAAAAGTGTTTAATTTCAATTTTATGTATGATAAGGCTTTAATTGTACTGCACAAGCAGGGCATGATTTCTTTAGATCTCGCAAAAAGATGTTCTCGGGAAATACATTTGTTAAAAGTGATTGAATTTAGTGTTTTGAACTTTTTTATATAATAGCTGTAAAGTCTAAGAATGTTTTTTAAGGTCTGAGGAATTTATAGACTGCTTCTTAAGTCACTAAAGGCATGTTATATGTACGTAATTCTATTTTTTATTTTAATAAAAATTAACCGAATCTTGAAGTCATTTTTGCACATTTTCAAAAAATTGCAACCTAAAGTTATATTTCTTGAATCTTAATTTTTTATCAGTAATGAATACCAAAAACTGTACATAAAAAAAAATTATAATTTTGGGACCAATAGGGATTTTTTTAAATTCTTAAAATAATGTTTTAATTGAATAATAATACTTGGACGTTACAAATGGAAGTAACTAAAATATACAGTAGAACAGACATTTCCTTGCTACAATTGAGGCTAAAATCCGGAATCACATATGCGGAAGAAAGTAAGTTCAACTGAAGAATGCGAACACCATGTGTGATAACTTATATTAATGTTTCATTACGTCGCACTCCGGTACGAAGTTTTCACGTTTCAATGTATCATAATTAATAAATAATACGAAATACCATCAAACTAAAAGTGAGATTTCCTAAAATGTGTTATCACAAATACGAATTATTTATCATTTAGAATATAAAATATAAAATCGAGAACATCTAACCAAGTATGTAAGATTTAATCATGTCCTGCATTCATAATTTTTTCCCCTATGTTCCTGATTTAATAGATTTACCTGATTTCTTAAAAGCCCTTGTCGTTCGGATCTATTTTCCGAAAGTAGGAGAAGAACAAAATAAGCTGAAAGATTATTGGACCTATAAGGCAAAAACTGCGAATCTAAGATTGGACGAAATTTACACAAAATTCCTTGCCACAGCTCCATTGTCAAATTCTATTATAACACTAATTATTAGATCACTTCAAACTACGGGATGAAATAAAAATTTTAAACTACTTCTTAAGTCTTCAAACTTCGACAAACCTCAATATACTACGATATCATATTCGGAAAAAGGATTGAGGGCATTTGAGTCAGATGATGCAATGCAAAGCGCCAATTGCTTTTCTGCATCTTCGTTTACCAAGAGACGTATTATTCACTTTTAATTTACTATCAGCGATAATAATTATTGAAGCGTCAACAAAAAATACGCTGACAGGACACTTATTTTATAATGAACCAATATTCTATTATGAGTAATTTTTGAAGGCTCTTCTGTCCCGCGAAAAGTTATAGCCGCTACTGTGCTGATCAGTGAAATTTTAGGTATCACTGAGCTCAAAAGACCTTTTTTAACAGATTTATTTTTCTTATCAGAAATCTTGCGCGTGCCCCTGCTATTTTTTTTCGAAATGGTGTTAAATATCTTGAAAATGTTTTAATATAATCAGTCATCACAGTGCCTATTGTCGTCAAAAAAGGTGAATAGGTGACATTTTTTTCTAAAATAGGTGCCAAATAGGTGATAAACAAATGTTAAATAAGAAAGAAAAAAAACAAGTTGTAATTTGTTGTAAACCGAGAGATGACCAGAAGTTTTTTTCTTTTTGATTAAAACGGCCACCTTGAAAAATGTAGTGCAATGAAACTCTTCTATAGCCCCGATTTCGGGGCTGACGGTGGGTAGCAACTAACTCATTATAGCCTGCTCCGCTTTTGTTTGCTCACGTCTGACTGCTCGCCTAAATGACAGCCGCAAATCCCGCGCACCCCCAAAATAGATCAATCTTCAACTAAGAAGTTACATTTTTAACCAAAAAGGGATGAAATTTCTTCCAAGACAAATTTTTCAGCCAAGAATGAAAAATAATGTTAAGCAAATTGTTGAATTTTCAACAAAAAAGATTAATGTTTATCAAAAAATGTTATAGTTGATATTTCCAAAACAAAATTTTGATTAAAAATAAAAAAGTTAGATTTGACCAAGCAGTATATATTTTCAATATGACTTGATTTTGCCAAAAAAAATTGATTTTATAACAAAAAAAAACGAATTTTCAACAAAAAAAAATTAATTTTTTAACCAAAATGTTGAATTTTTAACAAAAAATGGAGTAGATAAATTTTCATTGAGAATGAATTTTAAATAAAAGCAAAAACGAATTTCCTAAAAAACAGTTTAATTTTACACCAATTTGTTGAATTCACAAGCCAACAAGCCAAATTCTCTATAAAAACAATTTAATTTTAAACACGAGAACATGAAATAACAAAAAAGTTAATTTACAATCAATTAGTTGGCTTTTTTAACAAAATATTTGAATTGGCAGTTTGAAAAAACTTTTTTACAAAAACAATTTTTAATTTAATTTTTTAACAAAAAAAAACTAACTTTCAACTAAAATTATGAATCTTCAACGAAAAAAATGACATTAAAAAATTCGTTCAACTTTCAACCAAGGAGTGGAATTTTTAATAAATAATTTTTTGGTTCAAAATTCTACTTTTTGGTTACAAATTCTACTATTCAGTTGAAGATTTAACTATTTTATTGAAAATTAAAGTATTTTGTTAAAAAGTAATCGTTTTTGGTCGAAAAGTTATATTGTTTGGTAAAAAATTATTTTTTTTTGGTTGAACATTCATCTTTTCGTAGCTAATTTTTTTTTAGTTGTTGGAAATTGACCTTTTATGTTTTAGAGTTAATCATTTTTATTGAAAAGACTACTATTATATTTTTGGAGTTTAGTTCAAAATTCTACAAGTTGGTTGACAGTTTATTTATTTTATAGAAAATTGAACTAGGTTCTTAAAAAGGCACCTTTTTTGTTTAAAATTAACCTCTTGGCTCAAAAAAACTACTTTAATTGAAAGTTAGTTCTTTTTATCAGAAACAAAAAAAAATTATATTTCTTTTTTAGAATTAATCTGAATTCAACTATTTTGTTGAAAAGTCATATTTTGATTTCGAAAATTCATCCTTTTTGGATTGAAAATTATTTTTTACTTCCAAACTCGTCTTTTTGGGTAGAAAATTCAACTATTCGCTAAAAAAATATCACCTTTTGTCTAAAAAATCATCTCTTGGTTAAAAATTCATCTTCATTGGATCAAAATTGATCCTTTTTGATTGAAAGCTCATTATTTTTATTTGAAAAAAGAATTATATTTTTGTTTTAGAATTAATCTAAATTCAACTATTTTTTTTAAAAGTAATCTTTTTTATCAAAATTTCAACTTATTCATTGAACACTTGTATTTTTGGATAGAAAATCAATCCTTTTGGCGTAAAAATCCTCATTTGTTAGAAAAGTCATATTTTTCAGTTCAAAATTCGTCTTCCTTGCTTCAAAATTAAACAGGCTTGTAGAATATTCATCTTTTCAAATTAAAAATTTAAGATGATGTATTTGGTGTGCAAGTTGTAATTTTGAATAAAATTGTACTTTTTCAACTGAAAGAAGGTGACAAAAGATGAGAAACCCCAAAATAGGAGGAAAAGGTGAAAAATTCCTAAATTAGGTGACAAAAGGTGTATAGATGACACTCTGTGATGAGTGTATAATATTCACGTGAAATTCCTTTAAAACGTTGAATTTTTTATGAAAACAGTTTAAGGTTTCAGCGCACCAGCTATAATTTATGAATGCCTTTATTTTAAGTTTAAATTTATTAAAATAATTGTATTAATTTTTATACTTAACTGTAACGAGGAATGCATGTAAAGAGCTATGCCTATCTGTCGAACATAAATAAGACAATTAAAAACGCATTAACTTCACATCGATCAACTGAAAGGGTGTGAAAGTCTAACTTATCCAATCAGACAATACTTTTGCGGCTTTCATTTAAAAACTAAACGTGAAGAAATTCGGAAATTTTCACAGGACCTCTGGGTTGCATCATTCATATCGTTAAATATATATTTTTTAAATCATGCATGAGACGAAACTTCATTTTTATAAGACAACAATCTTTTTATAGTAAGTGTATTTGGATATTACTTTGTATTTTTAAAGCTATATATTCGATTAAGTAATAAAATCGTTGGGGAAATAATCGATTTTATTATTAATTGGAATAGCTTTTAAAAAATAGAAAATTAGTGAGTGAGCCAATGAAATGTTTCACAGGAACATTGAAAGTTTCAAGAATTTCAGAAATGTTGGAAAATTTTACAATATATTAAATTCAATTTGAAACGCTTTAAATTCCGAACATTTCAAGTAAAAATATTGTATTTTTAATAAAAGACATTAATTTTAGACTAAAATTATGAATCTTTAATAATAATAACAATGTATCTTTAACAAAGTAGTTCATCTTTTAGCTAAATAGCTGATTTTTCGAACAAAAAAATATCAATTCTGAAAAAGAACTTTGATTCTTAATCAAAAACAGTTCAATTCAATCGGAAAAGACGTCACTAATTGATATAAATCAAAAATTTTAACTGACTCAAATTTAGAGAAAACCAAAAGTTTGGATTTTGAACTAAAAAATATATAATTTCTACCACAAGAGATAAATTTTCAAACCAAAAAGGCAAACATTAAACAAGAGACTGGAATTTTGAATCAAAAACGATTCTGTAATTCAGAAATAACCAAAAATTCAACAGAATTGTTAAATTTTCAAACCAAAAAGAATTTGATATAAAACAATCGACGTTTCTAGCCGAAAATATGAATTTTTAATCAAAACATTAATTTTCAGGAAATATTTGAATCTTCAACCAAATAGACAGATTTTCTACCAATACGCTAATTTAAATCTTTTATGATATACCTTCAACTGAAATAGTTCAATTGTGAGTCAGCAAAATTAATTGAAGAAATTGACGAATTTTCAACTAAACTGATGAATCCTCCACCAAAAGAATTGATTTTTAACGAAGTAGATCAACTTTTAATCAAATAGTTAAATTTCAAATAAAGAAGATGAATTCTCAATAAAAAAAGGCAATAATTGATATTTCAATTTGAAAAAACGTTTTTTTTTGTAACCAAAAGAAATTTAAGTTGCTACCCAGATATATGAATTTCAATGCTTTCCATTAAAAATTACTTTTTATTTTGATTTTTAAGACTAATTCAATTTAAAAGTTTTATTGGCATATTTTTAATTTTGAACAGTGAAAAATAATTTCTTTATTTTAGTAAAAATTTAGAATTCTAGAATTTCAGAAGCTTTGACTGTGAAACATTTAGTTTAGTTTTCAATTTCAAATTGTCTAATTTTAATCACTTCGAACTTAAATTTATTAAAATTCATAAGTTTTAGTTTGAAAGTTTTGCATCGTAAAAGCCTCTTTTAACAAAATTTCAATTTAAAATAATCTAATTTTAAATCCTTTTATGCAGAAATGATACAAGTTCAATTATTGTTAATTCCATTTTGAATATTATTTTTTTTTTTTAATTTTACCTGATCTAAAATATTTTCGGTATAAGATAGAAATACCCACTTGATAAAATAAGGCAGTTTATATTCAGTGATAAAAGTCAGCAGCGATATTTCGCATAGTTTTGCTGGAAAATTGAATTCTTTGTTTTTTAAAAAGCATTTTCGATGGATAAAACCAGATCCGGCGGCCAAAAATAGACGGTAATGAACTTGTCCTTTCTTTTACATTCAACGTAAATTTCCAATTAATTTATACATATCTCCCATTTTTCCAATATATGATTACTTGATATCTTACAAGCCCCTGTGTTTCGGATTCATCATTCGAAAGCAGATAAAGAACTAAATAAAACGATCGACGATCGATTTGAATCAAACAGTAGACGAATTTTACACAAAAATCCCTGCCAAAATTGGGTGTTTTAAAACTTTTTAACTTAAAATTTAAACTATTTCGAAAAAAAACACACTTAAACTCTCTAAAACTAATATATCTTTAAACCATGAGAAAACTTAAGATACTAAATTCTAGATTCAGTTGGATTGAGAGCATTTGATTAGATGATGCAATATAAAGGATACGTTGCGCTTCTGTATCTTCATTTATTATTAGCTTTACTACCAGCGATTATTAAAAGAAAATCAAAATAAACACAAAATCTTTGTCTTTATCATCATATCGCCATTTATGTGCTTTGTTGTCGGCTACAAGAGGAAAATAAAGATGCGCAGATAAGGTCATAAGCTCGAATCAATAAGATATAGAAAGCATTTTTAAACAACTATCTGAATGGAATTAACAGGGATCTTTTTTTAGATTATCTAATTTAGGGTAACAACTCAAATCGAGGAAAAAAATCTCCGGTTAACAAACATTTGCCCTCGTCATTAAATGTAAAAATTCAAGCTTTTAAACCAGAAAAATATTTTTACTTTGAAGTAGTGAAAGCAAAATTCGGAATTTAAACTATTAAGGTATGCTTAAACAAAAATTATAAACTGAACACAACAAATTTTAGGTAGGAATAATACCGGATGGACGAAAAACTTCATTTTCAAAAGTTCCTGACTTTTCCTTGATGAATTTTTCATTTCATAGTTAAATTTTCAAGCCAAAAACCGAAAACTGTGGAAGATTGTTTAATTTTTAACCAGAAAACTTGATTTTGTAACCAAAAAAATGTACATTTCTGCCAAAAGAGATGAATTTTAAAACCAAACAGATGAATTTTCTATCAAAACAGATAAATGTTCCTCAAAATACATGTATATTCAAACAAATAGTTGAATTTTCAACATAATAGTTACATTTTTAACCGGAGATACAGATTCTACAGTTTCCATTAAGAAAATTAATTTTTTTTAAATATTTAAACTTTCAACCAAAGGCATGAACTTCAAGCAACAATTTTTTTTAACGAAGTAGTTCAGCTTTCACCCACGTACTTGGATTTTTCATTAAAAAAGATAAAGTTTTAACTACTTAAACTTTTAACTAAAGAGATGAATTTTCAACTAAAATGACGAATCAACAAAAAAAGCATTTTTTAACAAGAAGATAATTTTCTACCAAAATAATTAAATTTCCAACGCAAGAAGAGGAATTGAAAAAAACCGTGAAATTTTCAACAAAAAGAATAAATACTTGTAAAAATTGTAGAATTTTCAATAAAATAACAAAATATTTCACTAAAAATATAATCTTCGGGAAAAAGCAACTGCAAAAAAAAAGAAATAGAAATACAAGGAAGATCAATTACTAACAAGAATACACTTAAATATTCCCTTCCTATATCTGTGAATGAAAATAAAGAATGCGTTTCTAGCACCTGAAATCGCTGAATTTCCCTGAGTTCTCTTGACCTGCAGCCACCCTGATCGTAGGAATTAAAAAATTTTAATTTGATATAATATCCAGTGTCATTAAAAAAATACCACTCGTTACTACTATTGAATTTTGTCGTTGTCGATCCAGTGGCCACTGTAATTACTTCTATAGAATTAAAGCTAATTAGACTGGACAATGGTTGAACAGAAGAAGGTATGAAAATAAATAGAGGCTGATCATAAACGCTATTAAACTCAATTGGATACATGGATGGCCTTGAGGAATCAATAAAGTTCCCTCCACAATACGAAACAAGAAATCGTTGAAGGTTGCGTGGTAAAAAAGATTTAAAAAAAGTGCTAATAATCACTTTGAAGAATAAACAGTTTTATAACTACATATTGTTATGCAGTCTTTATCTTTTAAAAATATTAATTACAGGGTTGCTAAGAAATCAAAAAATTTTAATTCCCTGTACAATCTTTCGATTTTCCGCGACAGCGTTATACATTTTTCTTCCATATATAAAACATGCCTGACACCTAGGTGTGACAGATCAATAATTTTGATTAAAAAAAAAAAAATTGTTTCTAAATTTATCTTCAACACTTTTAGGGACACCAATTCTACAGAAATTTAGAAACAACAACTTCAGCTAATAAAAATCTCTTAACAAGTTTTAAATTCCCCGGCATTTAGTAATTCTGTAAATATTGATAGGAGGGAAAGTTCTTTTTTTTTTTTGAAGTGAAACCCAAACGCACGAATGAGCAAAGTCAGGATTGAGAAATCTCTTCGATATCCCAACTACAGCCCCGTTAAGCATGTATATGCTCTTTCCCTCTCTGCATTCCCATACTATGCGACCTTCTCAAAACTCATGATTTTCTGTTTTTCCATCAGATGAGTATCTTTAATAATAAAATTGAAAAACTTAAAAATGTCCCAAAATTCAATGACCTTTAAACAAATAAATCGTCGTAAGATATCAAATATTTATAGAACTGTTTAAATCTTTTATTTACACACGAAATATACCTTAGCGATTCCTAAAAACTGAAGAAGAAATTAAAAGTCGCCTATTGTTTAATAATATTTAATTGCAAATTGAGAAAGATCGGCAACTCCCATTTTTCAGTCTCGTCAAGAAAAAGTATCCAGGGAATTTTATAATTGAAACAACTTTCAGTGAGATTTTTGTTCCTCGATATTAAGGGCATATGACACAGCTAAATACCTATATTACCGACCTCACTTTTTCGGTTCACTGAATGCTTTTTTGAACCTAAGAACTTTTTTTGTAAATAAAATATTGAGCTGAAACTTTGGAAGATTTATTAGAGTACAATAAAATACGTTTAGGTACTGCATTTTGGTAGGAACTTCACTGAAAATTATTTCATCTTTTTTCTGAACCTCAACATTTTTTGAACGTTC
>NC_046661.1:118162487-118165845 GCF_010883055.1 Belonocnema kinseyi | reverse complement strand
GGTAACGTTGTACACGAAAATACGAAACCTGGCGGCCACTAGACGAGGCTCTAGAGAGTTCGTATTTTCATGTACAACGTTACCGGCTGATGCCGTTGGAATCGATTGTTGAAAAATATTTTATTACATCTATTATTATTAAGCTTTGTACTTAAACGTAATTTTCTTTCGGTTCTTCCATTTCTCAAAGTTTGAGACCGATATTTTATGTATAAAAAAAAGTTCGAACGTTAAAAAAATGTTGAGGTTCAGAAAAAAGATAAAATAATTTTCAGTGAAGTTTCTACCAAAATGCAGTATCTAAACGTACTTTACTGTGCTCTAATACATTTCCTAAAGTTTCAGCTCGATATTTTATTTACAAAAAAAGTTCTTAGGTTCAAAAAAACATTCAGTGAACGGAAAAAGTGAGGTCGGTAATATAGGTATTTAGCTGTGTCACATGCCCTTAAAGGGAGATTTTTGGAAATTCCCAGATCGAATAACTGAAAATTGGCGGAAATATTTCGATGCTCAACGTTTTTCGACACATTTTTTTCCACCGAAGGCGACTCCAGAAAGTTTTTCGTAGAGGGCCATTGCGAATTTTTCTCAACGAATGTACACGAGAGGGGGCTTAACCAATTATTTAAATTCACATTCATAAAAAAACTGAAAGCACGTTCATAAATTGAGTAAAGTCTTTTGGGTGTGGTATTTTAATAAAAATTTAACTATTCCATTTCAAGTTAAAAAGTTATCTTTTTTAGACTAAAAAATTAACTACTTGGTTAAAAATTCGTCTTTTTTTGGTTAAAAATTCAAACAATTTGTTAAAAATACGTGTTTTCTGGTCAAAATCCATTTTTTCTTTATTAAAAATGCAACCGTTTGCTTGAAAATTCAAGTTTTTAGGTTGAAAATTCGACTGCTCGTTTGAAGGTGAAAATTACTTTCTTAAATTTTTGTTTGGTTGAAGATTTATAAATTTAGAAGAAAATTTATCTCTTTGGTTGAAAATTGAGCTATTGTGTTGAAACTACCATTTTCTATAATAAGATTTTTTTAAACTGAAAATTTAACTATTTGGTTGAAAATAACTGCATGTAACTCAATAAAAAAACATGTTTTTGCAAATTTTCAAAAAATTGTTATTGAGCAAAAATTTTATTTTTAAATTTTGTCATTTTGTTTATTACTGTTCACTAGTAAAAGCTGTAAATATAACAAAATCGTCATAGGAAATATTTTTAATTTGAAATCGTTACATTTTGCTGACTACATTTTTTTTTACTTTTGTCAAATGCCAACCCACAAGTTTTTTCCCCTCGGCTCAAAGGATTTGATTTATATTAGAATTTTCACTCGGCCCTACTTTTCAGTGCTCTTAAACTCAAATTAAAAATGGCTAAAGTTATGTTATATTCAATGCTAAAGTAAATATTTAACCATTTAACTTTCGAGTTGATGGATTTGGAATATTCATTTTTTTAATCGGGTATTTAATTTGGTATATTTCAAATAAAGAGTGTTAACGTTCTAATATTTATTTAAAAAATACCATATGTTTTTTAACTGTTCCAATTTTATATTGGATAACAAATTCTGTCTCAAGTTTTCACATTTTCAAAATGCTTTACAATATTAAAGCTTCCAATTTTGATTAAAGAGTATTTATACGAATATTTAAAGAGAAAAGGGGAAGTTTCTTGAGAAGAGAAAAAGGGATATTCGAAGAAAAAAAGGGAAGACTGTGCACCCTGTTTACGGGTAGAAAATTCAACTCTTTTTTGGAAGATTCATTTTTTTTAATTTAAAAATTAACTTTTTTCATGAAAATTTAAATTTTCATTTAATTAATTTAATTAATTTCAATTTAAATATTTCATCTTTGGTTCAAAATTTATCTTTTTAGTTTAAAAATGCAATTAATTATTCTGCATGCGTTATCTTTGGATGAACCCATAAATAATTTCACGAAAAAAATGATATCAGATAGGTTTTGGAGAAACGGGAGAGGGGGGGGGTTATATATTACAAAACCTAATAAAGGGAGTACATTATTTAAATTTTAAAAAATAAGTAAGAATAAGATCTGATAAATAAGGGGTTCAAATTTTTTAATGATATTAAGAGGTCGTAAGTGCTCTATGTCCTCTTGAATTGCCCTTATTTATCACCCTGTACATTATCTCTCATCGCAGGAATATCAGCGCTGAGTCCGAGAAAAGGTCGGACAAAGGTCAGAGAATTGTGGAAATACTGTTCGTAAATGATTGTAAAATATGTTTCAGTGATGATACTGACGATCATGATTGTCATTATCTTTTTATCGTATTAAACGAGAAAAGAGAGATGGAGAAAAATCCAACAAGTAGAATTATATAGCTGAATAAAACATACGGATGGTAACAGATAAATACCTCGGTGGCATCTTTCTTGGGTGTGAGCTTTGCATCATCCTGGAGCATGCGTTCCTGGGCCTCGTCATCGACCTCGTGTTCTGCTCCATTTTGTTTGACCATTTTGGTGTCCTGGACCTTCCCGTCAGTTTCCTGGTCCGTTTTCGATTGCCAATTGGCGTCTTCCTCTGGCAATTTCTTGTACGTGGCTTGTACGACTGGCTCCTTGTTGGCAGTGCCATTCACCTCGCTACTATCAAGATCTAGCCTCCCACTCTTCTCCATAGCTGATTCTTTCAAGGGCGTCTTCTTCAATTACGTAACGACACGTCTAAACAAAGTTAGATCTCTTATCTCTCCTTCCCCACTTTATGCCACTTTAATATTTGCTAATACTGAACAAATAATGAGGAAACTCGGAGACGAGAGAATCGGGGCCACGACGACGAAGAGTAGTTATTGGTATAGTATCACTATAGTGGGGAGCAGGACGAGACGAGCAGATTCCGTGGGGGAAACGCCTATGGTAATCAGAAAGAGAAGGGAGAGTGCGGTTTGCGGTATCATCCCTGTCTCATTCTGTTCAAAAGTGATTGGTCCAGAACGTGTTTGACTGCATTTGACAGCCTTGCAGCTCAGGCATGTACCAAAGATTTATGCGTTTGTGCATATATAATATAACGGAGAGTGAGTTCATCTGGGTAATAAGTTTTGATTTCATAAAAAGTCAAACTTCAATTTTATGAGCCTCGATATCTTGAAATTCCTCTCATCTGATGCCCCCAACCATTGATATATACATATATATCAGCCCCCTGCTACGACTGTGTATTTGAATGTAGTGTAGTTTTCTTACGATCCGGAGGGGAAATGTCGATCAAACTAATCCAACAGATGGCGCTACAAAAAGTAGGTCTGTCTTTTTCATTAAATTGCATCAAGAAAAAGCAAAAATAATAAAAAACTTGATGCTGTTT
>NC_046661.1:118153547-118162387 GCF_010883055.1 Belonocnema kinseyi | reverse complement strand
ATAAGCGTAACTATTACCAATTATTTCAAAAAGTAAAAGTCATAAAAATGTGTAGTTTAATATGAATAAAATTTAATTCTGAGATACATTTTGAAAGCAGTTCGAACTTCATATTTCGATTATTTACTTTTCTGATATTATTGATTTTATTATTTGTTCTAGTTAAACAAAATTATTTATTGTTGAAATTGTTAATGTAGCTAATGAAAAAATTAATAATATTTAAGACCTCAATGACAAAAATATTTAAAACATATACATGATCAAAAGAATTAATAAAAAATATATTACTTACATCCAATATAAATATAATAATAATTAAAATATGTGAGACTACAACTTAAGTTGCAAAGTAAAGAATCTTTGTACCTTTAAACTCTCAACAATTTCAAGTTTTGAAGGAAATATTTTTTTATAAGTAGTGGAATGGAAGCTTCTAATGTGTCCGCTAAGGGTTTAGATTTTTCTTGGACCTTTTTCTTTATTCCTTTACACACCCCCACACACTTACTTGGTGGTGGAAGGGGGACCTACAGTTTAAGGTGGGTTCCGAACCACCAAGAGCAACAGCTTTAAGTACTTAGAGAAAACCTTTTTCCCTAGAGATACCGGTCCCACGACTCTCCGAACATGAACAACTCCCTTGTGCTAGACTAGTGCTCACCCCATGGGCCGCCGAGGCTCTACCAGAGTGCGAGGCGGGAATCGAACCCGCAAGCCGAAGGAGTGGGTCCAAAGCCTACGCTTTAGCCCCCACGACCATCGTCCCACTTCTTTTTTTTTAAAGTAGTGGTAATTGTAATTAAAATTTTGAGGGAATCATTTGGTAAAAAGTCAATGTCACAAATGATGAATGAGAAAATGGATTTAATATTATTTAATATAATGTATATATTTATTTAAATTGAACCAAACATCATATATACATTTATACAGTTCAATAATTTATTCGTTGCTTAATCTTGAAAGCTTTTTTCTCGCTGCATTCAGCCCCTAATAATTTTATTTAAAAATTGAAATTTAAGGAGATTTTGAATCAAATAGTTAATTCTATTATTGCAAACCTCATTTCTGAAATAAACAGAATATAAGATAATAAAATCTATAAACACACGTACTGTACTCATGACGCACGGTTGGAGGAAATGCACTTTTTTCGTTCAAAAATGTCCAGAGGCTTCAATTTTCTAGCGATTTTGAATTGTTCTGTTTTAAAATGAAGATCATTAAATTCTATAGATCTTGACTCTCCGGATTTTTGTCTCGTCTATTTTTTTCTTAATAATTTTTCCAGTCACAGTATGAACAAAGTCTTATTATCCGTGAAATTATTTTTTGCTAAAAGTGCTTCCCATTAATGTAGGAATGACATTTAATAACAAAAATAATTTTAAAATTTATAATAACCACTGTGATAAACAATTTTTGTGGCAAAATATTAGAATTTGAGATTTTTCAAATTATAATTTCCTTCAATGGCTAGAATGACTTCAGGTATTCCTTGAAATAATACATATTTAATAATATTTGATGAAATATAAAAATTTGCGTAAATAAATTATATAAACGAATTTAAAATGTTAGTCCTTTCGCAAAGACATTTTTTTGCACTGGAAATGTTTTACACTATTGGACGAATGACCGTCAGTCACAAAAATATTTAAAAAGTTAACATAACCACTGTTATTAACAATTCTTGTAACAAAATATTTAAACTAAAGGTTTGATCAAATCTAAATTTTCTTTGATGGCCAAGTCGGTGGGTTATTGTCAAAAGATTTTGTATTGAGTGAGTCTTAGCATGCAGTCTTATGATTCATTTCCAATCTATTATGATTGAAAACCCGACTTTTTCCAAGTGAAACTGCCAACATTGGGAATTTTTTATGTAAATTATTTATAAACATGTAAGTTTTTATATTCCACTAATATGAGCAAAGATACATTTTTTAGGAATATCTGTAGCCATTGTAGCGATTAAAGAAAATAAAATTTTTGTTAAAACCTTACATTTGAATATTTTGTCACGAGAATTATTTATAACAATGGTTATTGTTAACTTCTCAAATATTTTTGTGACTAGCAGTTATTCGTCCAACAGCTTAAAACATTCTCAGTGTAAAAAAAAATTTCTATGCGAAAGGAGCAAAATTTTGAATTTGTTCATCTAATGTGTTTACAACAATTTAAATTGTTATATTTTATCAAATATCATTAAATATTTATTGTTTTAAGGAATACTTGAAGTCTTTCTGGCGCTTGAAGGAAATAATAATTTTTTAAATCACGAATTCTAATATTTTGCCACAAGAATTGTTTACAACAATAGTTATTATAAACTTTTAAATTATTTTTGTTATTAAATGTCATTCATACATTAATGCGAAGCACTTTCAGCAACACAAAATTTTACCAGTAATAAGACTAATTTTTAATTTGTTTATCAAATTTGTTTGCAACAAATAAATGGAATGATAAACAAATTATTTGTATTTCATGAGTTCCTATACATTAATTTAAGACAATATAAAGCTTTCCTGGTCAGTTATTAAAGCGTAACAAATTGTTATGTACAAAATTTCAGTTTTTCCATACTTTGAGTAGAAAAATTATTAATAAACAAATAGAGAAGACAAAAGTTCGGAGCGTCCAGCTTAACGAAAAAAGTGAATTTAAATATATACATTATATTAAATAATGTTAAATCCATTTTCTCATTTATTAGTCTTTTCATTGACTTTTTACCAAATTATTCCCTCAAAAATTTTAATTACAATTACTATTACTTTAAACAAATATTTTCTACAATACTTAAAATTGTTAAGATTTTAAAGGTACAAAGATTCTTTACTGTGCAACTTAAGATGTACTATTACATATTTTAAATATTATTATATTTATATTTGAGATGCGTCATATATTTTTTATTAATTCTTCTGATCATGCATATGTTTTAGATATTTTTGTCATTGAGGTCTTTAATATTATTAATTTTTTCATTAGTTACATTAATAATTAAAAAAAATTTTTTTTTTAACTTTAGCAAATAATAAAATCAATAATATGAGCAAAGTAAATCACAAAAATATAAGGTTCGAACTGCTTTCAAAATGTATCTCAAAATTAAATTTTATTCATATTAAACTACATATTTTCATGATCTTTTCTTTTTTTAAATAATTAGTAATAGTTACTCTTATTCTTTCATATATATTTTTTTGTTTATTTGCAAACAGCATCAAGTTTTTAATTATTTTTGCTTTTTCTCAATGCAATTTAATGAAAAAGACAGACCTCCTTTTTGTGGCGCCATCTGTTGGATTAGTTTAACCGATAATTCCCCTCCGGATCATAAGAAAACAGAAAAGTGGGGGCGATGCATAGGGCTGCATTAGACCTTAGACCGAATTCCATCCTTGAATCCAAGATGGAAGGATCGTCGGGGTTTTGAGGGTCAGCGAGGGGTTCAAAATTAGTTGTCCTGACAGTGGTAGATGGCACTAATGCGCTACCGCCGGTGCAAAAAGCGCGTGCGCGATAATTTTGAATTTATTGACATTTTGCGCTGTCATGATGTACACGTGAAAAGTAAAAGTTTTTTTGAAATGGATCGAAATACTTGTACAGTGAGTGCTTGTACAGTGGATGGCGGCCTCTCAACTCTAATGGGCGAATATGAAGAACTATGATTATTATTTCAAGCATAGTACACGTTGCGGCCAACTATTGGCGCTGCGTGTCGGCACAGGTGATTGAATTTGAAGGTTTGAAAATTCAAAGTGTCAAACGGTGCCAAAGTATATATTTTTTGAAAAAATGAATCCGGTGACTATAAAGTTAAGCAAACGGAGGTTGTGTTGTTCCCGTGTGTCAATCGTCGCGTCACGTCAAGGATCGCCATTTTCTGAAGGACGCAAAGCCGGGTATATTGTCGTTAGAAGCGGTGTCAAATCCTCTCTTGACGAAAATAACCTACAGAGAAATCCTTGAAAGCGGTTATCGAGTATGCTTTCTGCGTTTTCGGGCGAATGGTTATTTACGCGGTCCACAAAATTTTTTCAAAACAAAAATAGTGCCTTGCGTGTCATTGCCTGAAAAAGTAGCCCGTGATGTTGATGCTAATTTTAATACATTTAAATTTAATTATTTTACGTGTGTGCTATTATATGAATTTTAAATATATTTTGAATCTTTGAATATAATGATCAATAAAATTAATTGATAAAATGAAAGATGTATAAAGATATATTGTAAGTAATTTATCATACTTTATATCTATATATATATATATATATATATATATTTCTCGCTTTGTTTATCCAATTTATTGATAAATATATTCAAATTGAACATTTTTCACATATATACAATTTATATATGGCACACATACGTCACACATTGATACTTTTAGTTCAAGTTACGGCCAACTGTTGGCGCTGTGCTTCTTCATATTTCTACCATTGAGTTGATAGGGCCTGGCCTAGAGTTCTAAAGAGTTTATGTGACCAAGGATATGTCCGGGAGCACGGGAATATGACTGAGAATTTCTTTGATGAATGTGCTCTTCAGGAATTTATGAGAATTTAAAAATATTTGTTCGTAACTTTTGAAAAGCGAATCTTGTAGTTTGTACAATTATTTTTAGTTATTCTATGCGACTGAGTTATAGAATTTTAAATGCAAGCATTTTCTTGAATATTTCATTCTGAGCTTCAGGAATTTTGTGGTTTTAAAAGGTTTATTATAAACATAAGAATGTTCTACGTGTTAAGTTTATCGAAAAACGAAAAAAGTTGCAATAAAATGTTTAACAACACATTTTTTTTAGAGATTTCGCTATTGTTTTAAACGGGACCATGAAACTACCTGTTTTTTAATATCAATGTAAGTTATTAATCATAATAATACACACATTTATGGGAGTGATATAAAATTTCAGAGATAATGCGAAGCACGAGATACGTGATGAGAATGTGTTCGTTAAAGCCAAAGGAGCTTTAGCAAAAGAGAATTCACAATCACAAAATGTGTAAGATTAACCTTTAGAATTTTAAAGATTTCTTATAAACTTAAGACTGTTCTACATGTTAAGACTACAATTTCTATCTCTAAAAAATAACCGTTTTTCGGACAATTAGTATACTTGCTATAAAATAAACTACTTAAAAAAAATATAGCCGATTTTTTCAAAACATAAAATTGTAATATTAGCGTATTGAATATAAATTTAAATATTACCTAAATACTTAAAAATCCATTACTTAATATTATATACAAGTAAAATACAAATATAATAAAATAATTTGTACGTATATATTTAAAGGCCTAATAATAATTATCTAACATTCTTGCATTACTTAATTTTTATGTTTATTTTATTTAAATTGAATTTTGATAAGACTTAACTTTTTTCGTAGTTTTATTTTGATGAAACTTTCATTATTGCAATTCATGGTTTTTGGAAAGAAATGTACAATATTAAAAGGTTTAAAGATAAAGAAAATATTAGCGAAGGTAAAATTCTCTTAAATTCTACGAAAATTCTCAAGTTGTCTTAAAATGACGGTCACAGTCATGAGAACGTGACCAGATTTTAAATGTCCGAGAAATTTAGAACTCTAGCCTGGCCACTGGAAATGCCGAGTTGCAGATGCTAACCTATGAAACCATATCCTCTGGAAAAGGCAGAATGAACTTAATGGGAAACAAGGAATGAGAAACAGCATGCCAATTATCATTAATTTCTCATTTACTTAATTTTGTCTTTATTCTTCCTTTGTTAAATTATTTTAGTATTCAATACATGTAGGGAAGAGGGCATATATAAATATGTGCACCAACACATGCAGACTTCTACAGTTCTCCTGACAGTGGCAGAGGGCGCAGAATATCGCCATTTATTTTTCATGTATTTGGCCTAGCCCAAAGATATTATATCTTTGCCTAGCCTGATTTTTTTTACACCCTTTTTGGAACCTCCCCCCATCGTTACGAGCCGAAAGAGGCCGGACGTACCCGATCATGCACGAAGCCGAAAAGAGCCAGTTGGCGCGGAATTTAAATACCTAAATTTCAAGTTTGATACCATTCGAACGGGTAATACCTTAATTTGGAAAAAGTATTGTTTTTTCCATATGTTTGTAATGATTGATTCATGCTAATTATATACACTAGTAGTCTTGTGCGCGCTTCGGCGCGCGCCTATTTATCTTTTTATGAGAAAGAATAAACCAAAAGCCTATCTTTTCTATGTTATACATATTTAATGAATGTTACAAAATATTATTATAAAATAATAGAAGGCTCCAAGGGATGAGTTCTGTATCTGAAACTGTAATTAATTTTTTATAATAGGATTTCAACCAATTATATATTTTTTGGCAGAAAATGAAATTGAACTATTTTATTCCAAATGAGCTTTTTTTATTAAAAATTAATTTAACCTAATATTGATGAATAGAATTTATTGCAATTTTGTAACTCACGTTAATGATAATAATATTCTTTATATAATGAACTTTGCATTTTTTAACCACAATTTTTATAAATCATTTTAGAAAAATGTTTGCCCGCGCATTATAATAATCAATGAACTTATAGGTAAAAAACACATATAATAAGCTTGTTGCCACTTGGTAAACTCGTCCCTGAAAATCTTGGTAAAGTCTCCCCAATATTAGTTCTTGCGTTCAATGACATAAAAATTTTAATAATAACTGTTTCATGATTCCAATTTTTACAAAATCATTACACTACTTTATGAGGAATAACGCGATATACGTTTACTGTACGAATTTTGATTACAAGAGTAGATAAACCCTTACAAAGTTGGAAAAAATTACATTATTGAAAGCAATTTTCTGCCAATTGTCGAATCTCGGGCTTAGTTAAGTCTCCCACTGCCCCCTGGACTTTTCAGATTAAATTTGATGAAAAACATAAATATTTTCTTTAAAATTAAACTGATAATTATTATATCTCAAATTACATTAAAATTAATGAAATTTTATGTTAAAAATAACAATTTAAACAAATAAATACTTGAAAACTTATCACGTGGGGTGAAGCTGTTGTGAAACAGGTAAAGGTAAAGGTGTTATAGCTAGGGTAAAGGGTTATAAATGTTTTACAGAAAAATAGTCTTTTGACTTGAAAGTTTAAGAACAAATTTGTTGGGACAAATTTTTGTCAAAATTGGGACAATTTTTTTACTTCCTGACTGACAATTCTTTATTCGTTGAAAATTCGTCTTTCTAGTTGAAAAATTCATAATTTTAGTTAAAAATTTTTTTTCGGAAATAAATAAATTTTTTGTGTGAAAAAGTAACTTTGCTACTTTTGGTTTAAATTCGAATCTCTTATGGAAAATTAATCTTTATGATTGAAAAATCGTTTCCCTAGTTTTACAATGCAGCATCTGCATTCGTTGAAATATCAAAGATTACATTTTCTATCGGAAATCCACATTTTCAGATTAAAAGTTCAACTACTTTGTTGAAAATTTACATACTGGTTCGAAAATTCAACTCTGATTAAAATTTTTTAAATATTTTGTTGAAATTCTTTTCTTTTTGTTTTAAGATGTCGACCTCTACGTTTTCATTGAGAATTATTATTTTTTTTAATGCAACTCTTTTTGGTTCAAGATTAATCTTTTTTGTTTGAAAATTTGGCCATTCAGTTGAAAGTTTATATTTGTAGGTTGAAATTTTAACTATTTGGTTAAAAGTTAAACTATTCGGTTGTAAATGCAAATATTTCATTAAAAAGCCAAATTTTAACAAAACCGTTTACAATGAAAATGAAAAAGTATAATGTTCAGCTTTAAAAAAATTAACGAATTTGCAACCAAATAGTTACATTTTCATCCAAAAACATATCATTTCAACAAAATATTGAAAATATTGAAACAGCTGAATTGAATAAAAAAATGGATTTCAAGAAAATTTTTAAATTTTTAATCAGAGATAAATGTTTAACTAAAATAATGAATCTTCAACCAAAAAAATTAATTTTTAAAAGGTCGTTCAACCTTTCAACATTTAGAGAAACGTTCAGCAAAAAATATTAATTTTCAACCAAAGAAAGAAAGAATTTCCAAGAAAAGAATTAAATTTTCAACTAAAATGTTGAATCTTCAACCCAAAGAATATCCATTTTTACTCAATTAGTTTAACATTTAACCAAGCAGTCGAATGCAAACAAAAAAGATAAATTTTAAACAAAATTATTGAGTCCTCAACAAAGGAGCTTTAACAAGAGATAATTCACAACCACCAAATTACAGTTGTAGATGTATATATGCATATTTTATCGAGCGCAAAGCTTTATAGAACGAACAAAGAAAAAAGAAAAATATCTACAAAATTGTTGATTATTCAACCCAAAAAGGCAAGTTTAAAAAAAAAAAGTTGAATTTTCAACCAAAAGGAATACATTTTTATTATGTTCATGTTTGAAAATTTGTCTTTTTTGTAAAATATTAAACTTATTGGTTAAAAATTAATCCCTTGAACATAGAATTTTTTTTATAACGAAAAAATAGTTCTCGCTAATTCCAAATTATATTATGTGGGTTTAAAACACAACTATATAATATATATTATTGTTTGGTCATGAGACAATAATGAAGTAATTAATTATGTAATTATGAATTAAATAAATTTAAATTATTGACATATAGTATATACTGATGGGGGTCAACCATGAGCGTTAATTATGAAGGTATATTCGAATATCAAATAAATTAAAGGAAATAATTTCATACAATTATTTTCTATTATTTCTGGAAACAATTTTGCAGCTTTATTAAAGTTTTCCCAGATCACGATTTATAGAAT
>NC_046661.1:118143375-118153447 GCF_010883055.1 Belonocnema kinseyi | reverse complement strand
AGAACTTTTGATCTCATATAGTTTCGTTAGAGAGAATAAGGACTGCATTTATCGAGCATAACTCAGCACAAGTTTTATTTTTTCGAAATTTAACTATTTTTGGATCTTGAATGTTTTTTTAGTGTTACATTTTGAGTTATGATATGAGAACTGTTGATCTCGAGTAATTTTTTAGATGGAATAAAGATTGAATTTGTCTAGCACAACTCTGCACAAGATTTGGTGCAGTTTGGGACAGTTTTTTGTAACCAAACTTCAAATGCTTCAATAAAAAAGCACTTGCAAATGCGGTAAAACACACTAGTTTAGGTAGTTTAGGTAGGGTCCGAATCCTCGGCGAGTGTTTTTTTTTAAAATCGTTTAACCTTGCGATGATATGTCCAAGTAACCGTATGTGCGAATTATGTATTTAATAGAAAAATGATTGTTGTCAGAAATTCAATGAAATTAATTAATGTAATTAAATGGTTTAAATTTTTTAATTGTATAAATTTAAAAAAAAATTGTTTTTGTCGAAGGTTGGACTGGCATCAGCCAGAGATGTCCACTATTTTCCAAATTGGTATGCTATGCTACTTTTTGTTGACAATTTCTTCTAATGTTTAACAAATTTCTATTAGTGTAAAAAAATTTAGTTGCTCAAGCAGTTATTATATGACATTTTTGGTAGAACATTAATTTTTTAAATTAAAGTTTGATCTTTTTTAGTTAAAAATCTAACTAATTGTTTAAAAATTAATGGATTTTGTTAAAAATTCACCTTTTTTAGTAGAAAATTAATCTTCTTGTTTGAAAATTCATCTTGCCGATTGAGGATTCAAGCATTTTTCTGATAATTCTTTTTTTTCAAAATTAATTTATTGAAGTAAAATGTAACTTTCCATTTTTTGTTAAAAATTTATTGATATTTTGAATTATAATCTGTATTGGTAGAGAACTCAGCTATTTTTTTTTAATACACTTCTTTAAATTGAAAATTATTTTTTTAACTGAAAACTGAACTATCCCATTTTTCGTTGAATATTAAGTTCATAATTGAAGCTTCATCTGTTTTGGTTTAAAATCGATCTTTTTTTTGTTAAAGATTGAACTATTTGGAAACAACTTCATCTGGTTTGATATAGTATTTAGAAATTCCGAATTTTTTTGAAAATTCGTCATTTTTGGTAAAAATATAAACTTCTTAATTGAAATTTCATCTTTTTTCGAGGATTCTATTATTTTGTTAAAAATTCCTTTTTTGGTGAAAAATTAATTTACTTAAGAGAAAAGCCGATTATACCATTTTTTATAGAAAAATGATATTTAAAACAAAATTGATCTTTTTTTGGAAAATTCATCTTTTTCATTGAGGGTTCTATTCCTTTTTTTAAATTGCTTCATAGTTAGTCGAAAATTAACTTATGTAAGATAAAATTGGATTATACCATTTTTGGTAGAGAATTGATGTTTAAAATTAAAAATTGATCTTTTTTAGTTGAAAATTCAACCATTTATTTTAAAAAAGCATATATTTCGATGAAAATTCGTGTTTTTGGTAGGAAATTAGTCTTCAAGGTTGAAAATTGATCTTTTTGATTAAGAATAAAGCTAGTAGGTTGCACATTCCTTCTTTGTTGTTAAAAATTAAATTCTTTAACTAAAAATGTAACTATCCCACTTTCGGTGAAACATTGACATTTTTAATTAAAAATTAATATTTTTGTGTTGAAAATTCAATTATTTGTTTCAAACATCGTCTTTTTTATATAAAATTAATCTTCTTGGTTAAAAATTTATCTTTTTCAATTGAAAACTCCACTATTTTTTTGAAAATCAATCTTTTTTATTGAGGATTCAACTATTTTATTAAAAATTTAACAGTACAATTTTAGGATGAAAAATTATATTTTTAATTAAAAATACATTTTTTTAGTTGGAAATTCGTCTTTTTGATAGAAAATTAAAATTTTTTGTTAAAATCTTATCTTGTTTACTGAGGATTCAACTATTTTCTTAATTTTTTTTTGTTTGTTAAAAATTAATGTTTTTGAATTATATCCTTGTTGGTTTGAAACTAATAGTTTTTTCTAGAGAATTAATTTTATGGGTAAAAAATTAATCTGTTTTTTATTATTTTTAACATAGATATCCAAATTCGATTTTTTGTTGTCTTATATAGGACAAAAACGTCTTGCATAATTTTATATCTGTATAAGGTTTCTTACAATTTATAATAATAATTTTCGTACAAATAGATTATTTGAAAAATAACAAGAAAGGAATAAAATAATAAAAAAATTTAATATAATTACATATAGTTCACTGAAAAAATCATTTGTAAACAACTTTTTCGATTGCAAATTGTTTCATTCAATAAAAAATTGATGACAAAACTTTTTCGACTACATCGGTATTGTTTCCTCATCAATTGTACTTCGTTAAAATAATATAATGTTTTAAGATTACTGCAAGATTTATCAATAGTTCTTAATAAAATTTTCATTCTTTATTAGTTCACAAGGATGATATTAATAAAAAAATAATGCTTCCAATTGTAAAGCTGCGTACCTACAAGATATTGTGTACTTTTCACATTGTTAATAAAACTCATTGATGAAGACCACCAGTGTGTGCCGAAACGTTTGAAACAACTTAATTAGTTTCAATTCACCTGACACTAAAGCCAACAACTTACATCAACAATTTCTACAAAATCCTGTTATTTATCTAAAAAAATTTCTTTAATAGAAAATTAATCTTTGCCATTGAAAATTCATCTTTTTTGTTCAAACTTCGACTGTTTGGTTTGAAATTCATCTATTTTAGTTAAAATTTGAAATAATATGTAGAAAATTTCATTTCTTTGATTAAATATTAACTTTTATAAACTAAAAACTACATTATTCTATTTGGGTTTCAAATTTCATATTTTTTATTGAATCTTGATCTTTTTTAGTTAAAAATGGAATTATTTGTTTGAAAATTTATGTATTTTCTTGAAAATTGGCGTTTTTGTTAGAAATATAAAACTTCTTCCTTGAAAATTCATCTTAGTGATTAAGAACAAAACTATTAAGTTGCACATTCCGTTTTTTTGTTGTTAAAAATTAAATTCTCGAACTGAAAATTTAACTCTCATTTTTGTTGGAACACTGAAATTTGGAATAAAAAATTGATATTTTTGGGTTGAAAATTCAAATATTTGTTTCAAACATCGTCTTTTTTTATATAAAATTAATCTTCTTGGTTGAAAATACATCTGTTTGCTTGAAAGTTCAACTATGTATCATTGAATGCATCTATTTTAGTAAAATTTCAATTAATTTGCTGAAATTTAATTGTTTGTTGTCAAATATTGATTCTTTTAACTGAAAAGGAATTATCCTATTTCTGGTTTGATATATTTATATTTTTCATTAAAAATTTATCTTTTTTAGTTCAAAACTCTACTATTTGTTTGAAATTTGATCTTTTTGATTAGGGTTCAACTATTTTGTTAAAAATTGATTAAAAATTCAACTGCACAATTTCATGATGAAAAATTATATTTTGAATTAAAAATTAATTTTTTGATTTGAAAATTCGTCTTCTATTTTATTTTAAATACTTTTTATAATATTGTTCTTGAATTGAACATTAATTTAGTTGAAAATTCTATTATTTGCTTAAAAAATTGTTTTAAATTGAGAATTAATCTTTGTGATTGAAAATTCATCTTTTTGTTAAAACTTTTACTATTTGGCGTCAAGTTCGTCTGTTTTAATTAAAATTTGAAATAATCTGTAGAAAATTTAATTTTTTTGATTGAATATTAACTTTTATAAACTAAAAACTGAATTATTCTATTTTTGTTTAAAATTTGATATTTTTTATTGAAACTTCATCTTTTTAGTTAAAAATTCTTTTATGGGTAAAAAATTAATCTGTCTTTTATTATTCTTAACATAGATGTTCAAATTCTATTTTTTTGTCTTATATAAGAAAAAACGTCTTGCATAATTTACTATAAAAACATGTTAATCCCGCAGAGAATTTGCCGTATCATGTGTAGAACCTGTCTGATTGTAGGTGAATTCTATCTTATTTTAAAAACTTTATATATTATTGTTCTTGGATTGGAAACTAATTTAGTTGAAAATTCTATTATTTGTAAAAAAAAAAATTTAATAGAAAATTAATCTTTGTGATTGAAAATTCATCTTTTTTTTTAAAACTTTTACTACTTGGTGTCAAATTCGCCTGTTTTGGGGAAATTTTAAATAACCTGTAGAAAATTTAATTTTTTGGATTGAATATTAACTTTTATGAACTAAAAACTGAATTATTCTATTTTATTTGAAAATTTGTGTTTTTTTTTAGAAATATAAAACTTGTCCCTTGAAAATTCATCTTTTTGATTGAGAATTCGACTATTTTGTTGTAAGTTCCTTTTTAGTTGGTCAAAAACGAATTTCTCGCCGATCATTCGGCGATAATGAAAGTGCCCGTACATCTCTATAGTATGTATCTGTTGTTGGAGATTTTCAAAATTGTGTTTTTATAAAATAAAGATTGAGTATTTTGCAAAATTGTCAACAGATATGAAGACCCGATACATCCATAAAACTGAACATAATTCATTCAATCCCACATTTCTTATACCATGTATTATTTAAAAGCATATAAAACATTGGAAGCCTATATATTTTATGCAGCTGTTTTGTGGTGAAGGTGAAGTGCAAGGAGTTTCTGCTATTGAGTAAAGTTAGTGTAACATTTGTGTATTTTTAGTTATAGTTTAATGCATTAGTTATTATTTGCATTCAATATAAACATTAACATTAAGTATTATTTCTGTGAAGCATGGAATTTGTTATAAAATTTCTTTGCTGATATAAAATGCGGTATCAACTTATTGAGAATTTGAGGTTAATATTATATTTTGCAATTCAAGAGCGAACTGCTCGTAGTTAAAAAATTTATCAAAAAGAAGTAGGATGAAAATATAAAAAGCTATTTTTTATTTTAATCCGGATTAAAATAGTTTCTGCTTTTTCACCAAAAATTTTACAAATTTGAATTAAATTTTTGAGAAATTTGTATGAAAAATTTCACTAATTTTCAATGTATTTCGAACACTGAGTAATTTTTTCGTATTAAGCAAAATGAGATCGACGTGAAGTTGGTACAGCAACTATGAAAAAAACTAGTTTTATCATATGGAATCGTTTGGTGGTGGTTTGATGGTGTTTGGTAGCCCACTTTTGACGTTTGGTGGTCAAAACTGAAAAAGTTATCGAATTTTCAAATTCTGGGTGTTAACTTTACGCTAGCACCTCACTTTTTAATATTTTCAAAAATTTCTTGCGGGAATCGTTTGCTGGTTGATTGGTGGTGTTTGGTAATCCACTTTTGACGTTTGGTGGTCAAAATTGAAAAAAATATGGAACTTTGAAGAAAATGACCAGCAGCCCAAAAATTTACTATTTTGAATTTTGTTCGCTCCAATCGCTCCAAAATCGTTTGGTGGTATTTCGTAGTCCACTTTTATTGTTTAAAAATTCAAAATAATGAAATTATGATAATTTTCTAATTCTCTAAACAAAATTACAAGTGTCAGCGCGCAGATGTTTCCGCGCATGCTGTCGCACGGCGTACTCGTGTATTTGTCATTAGCGTGAAAGTTTTAAAACTAAAGAATGCCAGAAATACGACAGAAGATTAAAAAAAAATTAGAAGAAGCGATAGTCAGCTCTGGTCGTTTAATCGCTTCTTCTGTTTTTTTAAATCTTCTGTCGAATTTCTGGCATTCTTTATTTTTAAAACTTTCGCGCCAATGACAAGTACACGACACGCCGCGCGGCCGCATGCGCAGAAACATCTGCGCGCTGACACTTGTAACTTTGTTTAGAAAATTAGAAAATGACCATAATTTCATTATTTTTAATTTTTAAACGGTAAAATTGGACTACCAAATATCACCAAACGATTTTGGAGCGGTTGCCGCGAACAAAATTCAAAATAGTAAAATTTTGGGGTGCTGGTAATTTTTTTCAAAGTTCCATAACTTTTTCAATTTTGACCACCAAACGTTAAAAGAGCCAAACACCACCAAACGATTCCCGCAAGAAATGTTAAAAATATTAAAAAGTGAGGAGTTAACACTCCACATTTGAAAATTCTATAACTTTTTCAAATTTGACCACTAAACGTCAAAAGTGGGCTACCAAACACCACCAAACGACCACAAATGATTACACATGATAAAACTAATTTTTTTCATAGTTGCTGTGCCAACTTCACGTCGATACTTTCCTAAAGTTTTTGTAGCACATTTTCGTTACTTTTCATAGAAAAAATAATATTTGTTAGATTTTGGTAGATATACGGATGATTTACATTAAAGTGACAAAAATTATCTAATTCTGTGACCAGCAGTTCGCTCTTGTATTCTAAAATTAATTCTTAACCTCAAAATCACAAAAAGTTGTTATCACATTTTGCACTAGCAATGGACTTTGATAACAAAAATTATAACAAATCCCAAGCTTCAAGGAAATATTACTTAATGTTAATGTTTATATTAATAAAAAATAATAACTTAAACATTAACTTGTAATTAAAAATATACTAACCCTATTGGACTTCGAATTTTAATTCGATTATTATTCCCAACAGTGATCCAAAAATAACTGCGCATGCTTGAACTGTACGGCGCTCATTGGCTGTAGTTCGCGTACGTATTTAAAAATCAAGTACAGAAGCACAACGTAGCCAATGAACCTCACTAAAATCCAAGCAAGCGCAGATCAAGGCAGCTCCGTTGGGATCATTAACTTCAAGAAAACACGTTTTACGTTCCATTACTGTCTAACTCATGGATGCCTCGTGTCGCACGCGTGTAGCTATCAAAGAACCAGCAATCGTGACTATTTTCCACTGCTGTCTAATCCACTGACGCCTCATGTCACACGCTTATAGCAATGAAATCGAGTATTGAGACAATCGAAATCGACAATATCGTTAAGAGATTTTATATTAAGGATATACATTCTTCACAGTGATTATGAATGAATTTCATTGTATTTTTAGAAGTAATGTAGGAAAAACGGCAGAAAAAATCAGAGGGCAATGCAATACGAACTAATGTTTCATGAGCCTTATTCTGGATAATTTGATCCATAAAAACACTAACATTTAAATTCCTACAAAATAAAAATTTCTACAATGTTTAGCTTAGGGAGCGTTCACTTATGATGCCACGCTCCCCGGCGCAGGGGGGGGGGTCTTGTCAAGCGTGACAAATCGTGACAAATGGGAGGACGAGTCATTCTGCGTGTGATGTCTCGGAAGGTTTTCTTGTTTTTAAGTGACAACCTGAAAAGTATTGATATCGTATATTGTATATCTTATATCCTAGCTGTTTGATATATTCTTTGAGAAGAATAAAAAAGTGTTTATAATCAGGTTTATATTTCTGATTATGCTTACGTAAAGTTTGAATCCCATATCTGAGAAGATTCCGAAAAGTATTTTATAACTATTTAAAACATGTGAAAGGGGAGGGGGTTCAAAAGAACGTGACGTAATATTATAGGTGGGGTCTTGTTGATTCATGACTGAGCGTGACTGGGGAAGGGGGGGGGGTAAAGAAGCTTGAAATAAAGCGTTACTTCATATGTGAACGCTCCCTTAACTAAAGTTGGGTAACATTCTGTTCTTTTAATCATCGCTTATAAATTTATAATTTCTTCTTCGACTACATCCATGCTTGCTTCTTCTTTGGAAAATCTCAAGTTACATAAATAAGTCAACGTTACGAACCGAAACAGGCCAGTCGTACCTGATTATGTATGAAACAGAAAAACCCCTAGGCCGAGTAGCCGAGTGCCGGCGAATAAGTCATTACTGTAGTTGACAGGATAAGAAAATACTGTCAAGATGGAAGTTTGTGATTATTGTGAACAAACTTTTTCCAGCAAAAAAGCTTTGCGTCGACATTTCCGCGAAGTTCATAGTGAAAAATGTGAAACTCCACACAAAACTTATAAGTTTTTATTCTGTGAAACAACATTCAGTCAAAAATACAATTTAAGCAGACCTGGGGAAAGAATTCACTACGAAAAAATCTCCTACTTCAAATTATCAACTTAAGTGTTCACTTTGTCATTAATCATTGGATAGAAAATAGAATTAAAGCAGACAGGAGGAAATTACTCACCAGAAAGAAAGTTTAAAAGAATCTTCTGATTCAAAGTAAGTACACAAAATATTCTGTTATTCTTTTTCATTGCATACCTCGAAATAAATAAGTTATTCGCAACAGCAAATGCTAAATGTATACCTCATTTTAATAATGTAATTGCTTCTTCAAGTCATTCTAATATAGAAAAACAAAGGTCTCAAACGGGAAAGAAGACGTCTGCGAGAAAGAAAAATGTCGAGATTCCAAATTTTCGCTCAACAAAGAAAAAGTTTGTAAGTACAAGGTATTTCATTTCGAAGCCCACTTTCTTACAAAAGTAAGCGTTATAGAAAGCAATAAACATGGATGAAACAGTTAATGTCCATACAGGATTTGACCTCGTACATTCTATGCCAACAGAACGCAGTAGTTAGCAAAAAAGAGACGTTTGCAATATATAATTTAAGCCTAATGGTATAATTTTCCAGGTCAACTTAAATTAATTAAATTATAATTTTAATATTTTTTAAAATATCACAATTGTTGCAAACCACCATATAAATAAAGTGATGGTTTCCTGCATACTTTTTTCGTCATAACTTAACGCAGTTAATAGTCGGTTGCTTTTTTTGTACTTTCTTGAGCATTTCAAGTTGTAGTCACAGGAAAATATCATAAAATCGAGGTACAAGTGTGACATTGACTACTGGCCATGTTTTTTATACTGAAATAAAGATAGCAGTCAACGGCAGCTTCTGGACTATTGTATCATTGTATTATAGCTGTGCAACTTGCTCCCCAAAACAAACATTGTAATAAAGTAACATTTAGGAATTATACTAACTCCCTCATCATATTAAAATAAAAAATAATAAAATTATTTTAAGAATCAATAAAACCTAGATGTAATAAATTTTGTAATTCAATAATAATTGTTATAAAGAAATTTTTGGGTTTCATTAATTCCTAAAAGAATTTGATTATTTTTAATTTTAGTCTGATGAGGGAATTAGGTAAATTACCAAACGTTACTTTATTACAATGTTTGTTTCAAGAGAAACTTTGGCAACAGTAATATAATAATACATCAATCTGGAAGTTGCCGTTGACTTTTTTATTAAGTGGCAATATTAAGCAATTTAAGAATCAATGATTGTAAGAATAATAAGCGAGAAATTGCATGAATGGCTAAACATGTAATTTTTGGTGACTGCGAAGTATATGTAAAAGTCTAATAAGTATGTAATGAAGAAATACAATTCTATTGTGTTTTAAATTTTGAAAATATGGAAAAGAAAAAAAACATTAGTTCTTATTTCATTTCCTTCTGATTTTTCCTGCAGTTTTTATATTACTTCTACAAATACAACTAAATTAATTCATAATCATTGTAAAGAATACATATAATTAGAATGAATCAATAATTACAAACATATTAAAAAAACAATATTTTTCTCTCAAAATTAAGGTATTACCCGTCCGAATAGTATCAAACTTGAAATTTAGACATTTAAATTGCGCGCCAACTGCCTCTGTGGCTTCGTGCATGATCGCTCGTAATTGCATGAATTGACTAGGATGACAATGATTTTCCCCATAGTGTACTTGGGACATTATTTTTCATAAAATATTAAATTAACTAATAAATAACTTTTTAAAAACAAAAAATAAGATAAAATTACACTCAAGACCAGGGACTGAGAGTAAGAGTGTTTGCTCACCTTGGTTCTAAATCACTGAACTGACGAAAAAGGGACCGTCAGGTTTAACTCAAGATTTGACTTCCAGAATTCGGGAAGGTTTTGCTCCCGATGAAAACTTAACCGAAGATACGAGGGTAGTTCAATAAGTCCTTAGAATGAAGTATAAAAACAATTTTTTTTGGGTAAATTTTTTTTTATTTTTCAACATAATCTCCTTGGAGCT
>NC_046661.1:118136673-118143275 GCF_010883055.1 Belonocnema kinseyi | reverse complement strand
AGAACTTTTGATCTCATATAGTTTCGTTAGAGAGAATAAGGACTGCATTTATCGAGCATAACTCAGCACAAGTTTTATTTTTTCGAAATTTAACTATTTTTGAATCTTGAATGTTTTTTTAGTGTTACATTTTGAATTATGATATGAGAACTGTTTATCTCGAGTAATTTTTTAGATGGAATAAAGATTGAATTTGTCTAGCACAACTCTGCACAAGATTTGGTGCAGTTTGGGACAGTTTTTTGTAACCAAACTTCAAGTGCTTCAATAAAAAAGCACTTGCAAATGCGGTAAAACACACTAGTTTAGTTAGTTTAGGTAGGGTCCGAATCCTCGACGAGTGCGTTTTTTTTAAATCGTTTAACCGTGCGATGATATGTCCAAGTAACCGTATGTGCGAATTATGTATTTAATAGAAAAATGATTGTTGTCAGAAATTAAATGAAATTAATTAATGTAATTAAATGGTTTAAATTTTGTAATTGTATAAATGTTTAAAAAAATTGTTTTTGTCGAAGGTTGGACTGGCATCAGCCAGAGATGTCCACTGTTTTTCAAATTGGTATGCTATGCTACTTTTTGTTGACAATTTCTTCTAATGTTTAACAAATTTCTATTAGTGTAAAAAAATTTAGTTGCTCGAGCAGTTATTTTTCGATAACTAAAAAAATAAAATGAAATTGAACACATACAAATATTTTACAAAGTTTAAACAAATATAATTTGTCTTAGGCCATGTGCTGAGTGGGTCACGTGACCAGATTCCTACTTTACTGCCACTTTTTTTATTTTCAAACTTATATTCAAATGAAACGTCACATCAAGTTGCAAATTTGGGATTCTAAATAAGAAGCACTAAGAATGGTGGGTCTGGTCCTAAATTTGTATAATTATGAAAAAAGTTTTTTGTTGTACATAATTTTTTTCGTTTTTTTAAAATAATTATTAAAGTTTAGGGCCAGACCCACCTTTCTGATTTCTTTTTATTTATTATCCCAAATTTGCAACTCAATGTGGCACTTCGTGTGAAAATAAGTTGGGAAATAAGAAAGGTGGCGGTAAGGTAAGAATCTGGTCGCGTGACTCCATCGTCACATGATCTTAAAGAAATATTTGTACAAAAATATTTTTGAAATCGTATTTTCTGAAATAAACATAATATTGAATGATTTCGAGAAGTAAATTTGAAAAAAACACCCAATAATTAATTGCATAAACAATAACTTAACGTTTCTAGCAGAATTTACTACTCCTCGAAATCATTCAATATAATTTTTAATTCAGGAGATACAATTTTAAAAGTATTTTTGGAAAAGTAATTATTTAAACAAATTAGATGCTTGAGAAAGAGAAGATTGTTCAAAGAAATAGATATTTATGAAACATTTAAAGAAGCGTATAAAAAGTATGTAATTATTCAACAAAACGTAGCATTGTCCAGGCAATACGTCGGAAAAAAGGGTGAAATTCCACAATAAATCCAACCAGTAATGTTTTTAATGAGAAAGTTTCGTTTTAGGGTCCTTTTTGACATATAAAAAATGCTAGAACAGATCAGTTGCCAAACCCGGTATCTTTCTTTTTGAAAACAGTTCCAAAAGTTACTTTTGCGTCGACGGATAATTCCCATTGCATTTTAGAGCAAAATGTTCGACAGAAAAAAGAAAGAAAACAAAATTATTAACAAATTTTGGTCAATAAGAATTCGCTAACTTCTATTGGTTCCGAGTTATGATACATTGAAAAGTCCCCATTTTTTCATTTTCAGCGAAAAATCACTAAGTTTCAAAAAACACTGTGTATCTTTGCAAATAATGACTGCGCGGAAGTGTTCCACAGGCGAGTGAAACTAGACTCAATTTCCTGTAATTACAAAAAAAGTACAATATCCTACCTGTGATAGGTCAATAGTTATGACCCCTCAAAGTGGGCCATATTAGCCTGTTTTGACGGGCAAAAAAGTGGACTTCAGTTTTTTCCAAATAAATGCTGCCAAGTTCAGCTTACGTTGATTGTGCCAGAGGATGAAATAGAGTCTACAAAAATCTGCGCATATCTAAAAAAAAGTCTTTTAGACCTAGTAGTTTGGAAATTGTAAGGTTTCAAAAACTTCAGTTTTTTTGCTGCATTCTTGACTAAAATTGAAGAAGTTGTGTTTTTGAAAAATACCTCATTTCCTGCGAATCCCACCACAAAGTTTCTAGAGAATAAATGAAAGTAGAGCCAATTTGGCGTAAGATAAAAAAAAAGTGGTCTAGCCCAAATAGGTCACGAGATATGAGCTTGGAAAGTGCACCTCTTTTGACATTAATAAATAAATAATTATTTATAACAAAAGCTTTTCATCACTACTTATGTTTCTTTTTAGCCATTTTTTAGCATTTTTGTGGCAAAAAAGTCACCGTAATTGATTAAAAATGTGTAATATGTTTTCTATCCATAAGCAAATATTTTTATTTATATAGGTTTATAACAAAATATTGCTATAAATACTGTTGAGTACTTTTTGACTACTTTTGTGGCAAAAAAGTACTTATCATTGATTAATAATGTGATATATATATATATATATATATATATATATATATATTTATCGATAAACAAATCGTTTTTAATAATTGTTTATAACAATTTTTTCTGAATTTAATTTTATACTTACCTCCAAGACACTTGTTGTAAATTAATGAATGAAAAAAGTAATTACACAAACTGATTGTATCTAAAAGTTCTTTAAATAAATTCATAAAATAGTTTAATTTATCAAAATTAAGTAATTGAGAAATAAATAGTTGATAAATAATTGTAATGCAAAGTAATACATTCAATAAATTATTTGAAATTTTTTATATTATTAAATTACATTTCATATGTTATTACTTTCAATTAATCAATCACTTAATTATTTTCAATGCGAAAAAATGGTCAAAGAAAATTTTGTACAATATACAGAAAATACTGCGAATTACAAGCATAGTTTACCTTGCGCTTCGCGCTCGAACATAATTACACCTCGCGCTTCGCGCTCGGATATTTATTCTTTGCATTTGGAATGCTTGAAAAAAACTTTATCAAAAAGATCTCTTTTAGATGGCAGTATTTATATGCGTCTTCATATTTTGAATTGTCTACTTAAGTATAATCAAATATTAAGTTTCTCAAAGCTCTGTAGGCTTTCAGATACAAATTTTCATCGTGACACTCGCGCTGTGCGCTCGATTTCCGACAGACATTTGTAAACAGGTTTTGTTGGATTTTTTTCTCGTCACTTCTGTCGTTATTCCACACATTTTTTTTATTATATTTTTTTCAACGTTATTTTTCAAGAATAAAACAAAAAGTACGCATCTATCAAGAAGTGATTCTTAACGAAATTGTATATCTTTTTTGGGATAAACATTTTTGTTAATTCATCTTTTTTCGTATCCTACATAGTTTGTCCACAAAATAGATTTTTTTATTTTTCATTATTTTTTTTGCAATCAAAATTTGAATTTTCCATTTTTTAAGAAAATCCAAAAATTGGTTATGATAATGTTGTAGGGCTTTCAAAAAGAAATGTTTTTCTTCTCTTGACTTTTTTCATATCGTGCGTTTTTCGGCTTCAAATTTTGATTTTCGGTTGATTAAAAAATGTTTGAAAACCCTATAACTCCAAGAATTTTTGTTTTATCGAAAAAAGTCATACGGATAAATTGTTTGTTCTTTTTAATACTATAAATATCCGAACATAGAATTTTCAAATTCAGAAAAAAGTTGGCTCAAAAATTTTCAAAATGCGCTTAATTTTTGATTTTTTTTCAAAAATGGCTGGTTCATGAACTCGTCCTTTTTTCAGGAGCTAAAAATAGTGTGCTAAAGATGAATTTTATTCGTTCATTTTTTCGAAAGTTATCGTGTTTACGGACGGACGGCCGGACGGACAAACAGACAGACGCCATCGTCAAAACCTGATTTTTGGATTCAGGAGGTCTCGAAACGTCGAGATCCGTTGAAAAAGTGTGATGTCAAATTTCCGACAATTCTAATACTTTCTCAATCATAAATGATGAGAATGTAAAAAAAGTATTCAATAGCAGATATTGTCACTAAAATTACAAAAAACTATTGTTTTATTGATAAAAAATATATATCACATTTTTAATTAATTATGAAGCTTTCGTGCTACAAAAGTATTAAAAAATGATTATGGCAAGATTTTATGATAAATAATTATTAAAAAACTATTTGTTTATTAATATAAAATATATATCACATTTTTAATTAATGATAAGTACTTTTTTGCCACAAAAGTAGTGAAAAAGTACTTAGCAGTGTTTATAGCAATATTTTATTATAAACCATTATGAATAAAAATATTTCCTTATTTTTTAATCAATAACGGTGACTTTTTGCTACAAAAATGCTAAAAAATGGCCAAAAAGTAAACATAAGTAGTGATAGAAAGCTTTTGTTATGAACAATTATTTATTTATTAATGTTAAAAGACGTATTATATATGATAAATGAATCATATACACTTATTTCTGACAAAAATTTCGAAATATGACCGTAGTTCTAATTCACGGTATGCTCAGGTGCCTCTATGCATGAAGAGTGCAATTTCCAAGCTCATATCTCGTGACCTATTTGGGCTAGACCACTTTTTTTTTATCTTACGCCAAATTGGCTCTACTTTCATTTATTCTCTAGAAACTTTGTGGTGGGATTCGCAGGAAATTAGGTATTTTCTAAAAACACAAATTCTTCAATTTTAGTCAAAAATGCAACAAAAAAATTGATGTTTTTGAAACCTTTCAATTCCCAAAATAATAGGTCTAAAAGATTTTTTTTTAGATATACGCAGATTTATGTAGACTCTATTTCATCCTCTGGCACAATCAACGTAAGCTGAACTTGGCAGCATTTATTTGGAAAAAACTGAAGTCCATTTGTTTGCCCGTAAAAATAGGCTAAAATGTTCCACTTTGAGGGGTCATAACTCATGACCTATCACAGATAGGATATTGTTCTTTTTTTGTAATTACAGGAAATTGAGTCTAGTTTCATTCACCTGTGGAACACTTCCGCGCAGTCATTATTTGCAAAGATACACAGTGTTTTTTGAAACTTGGTGATTTTTCGCTGAAAATAAAAAAATAGGGACTTTTCAATTTATCATAACTCGGAACCAATAGAAGTTAGCGGATTTTTTTAAAACAAAATTTGTTCAGAATTTTGTTTTCTTTCTTTCTTCCGTTGGCCACTTTGCTCTAAAATGCAATGTGAATTATCCGTCCACGCAAAAGTAACTTTGGGAACTGTTTAGAAAAAAACCAGGTTTGGCAACTGATTTGTTCTAGCATTTCTGATATGTCCAAAAGGATCCCAAAACGAAACTTTCTCATTAAAAACATTGCTGGTTGGTTTCATTATGGAACAAAGCTACCAGATGCCTGGACTAATAGAGGATATTAATTTAAAAAGAAAGTTTACATCTTTAGCTCAATTTTTAGAAATCTTAAAAATAGAAAATAAATAATTGTTTAAATAATTATATATTGTTTTTAGAAAAATGTACCTTTCTATGAAATCACAAACAATTAAATTTCAAGCAGAAAATATGATTATTTTTTTAATTTTCTGGGAATAAGTAATTGTTTAGCTAATTTATATTTATTTAAGCAATTGAAAATTTTTGCTTAATTTGTTTAAATTCCAACTAGTCACTGTTTATCACAATTTGAATAAATATTGTATGTGACGCCATTCAATAAAGTTTCTTTTTCAAAACATTCATCAGAACAAAGATAATATCTTTGCCACAACCCATCTCATATCCAGTGTATATACAGGTAGCGGGAACGAGGACATTGTTATTACAAACAGCCATGTGTTCAATAATAGTGGAAAGTGGTGAAGATACTAAACTTTAGATGATGAAGATACTAAACTTTAATCTCCTACTAAACTTGCGATTCCCGCCACTTCTGCCCGCCAATTCCGCTGTTCACTCACCTACACCTACCTAGTTTCAGGGGTTCGTTCCGGTTTCTCACCGAGTGCTCTCGGAACCGTTCAGCGACGCTAGGTGAGTGGGCGGATCCACTCAGGTAAACCTTTCAGAAATCACCAGAGTGGTGGGCGTGGGTCACCCTATGGGTCACTATTTCACCCGTCGAGAAGAGGTAGGTGAATGCGAGTGGACACAGAAATTGGCGGGAGGAATTAGCGTGAAGTTGGAAAATTGGGCATATTTAAATGAAACTTGTATAAAATCCGTAGTAAAAAGAAAAGTAAATTGTGAAGAGTCTAAAAAAGAATATAGATATAGAATTCGCGCTAGATAATAATAGATTTGTAGAATATTAAAATCCCATAATGGCAAATCCTATTATTTCAGATAACTATCTTCTTCATCACTTTCTAAGATTTTTGCAAACATTATCGTTTGCAACAATCATTGGTTTGAAGCAATTGCATAAAAAATAATTTTCTTTCGCTGCCTCCCCTTTATACTAGGCAGTCTGCTAAGTACCTGAAAATTCTAAGAGATGGCATTAGTATTCACTAATGTGAACCATTTTCGTCGAGCTTGATCCTTCAAATGACGCCTGTCAAAACTT
>NC_046661.1:118134258-118136573 GCF_010883055.1 Belonocnema kinseyi | reverse complement strand
TTCTGTTAAAAATTATTTATCTTTATCTGAAAATGTAACTATTATATGATTGATTAAAAATTAATCGTATATATTGTTCAAGTTGGAAAATCGTTTTTTTTTTATAGAACATTAATCTTCTTGTCAAGAAATTCACCTTTTCCCTTGAAAATTTAACATTTTTGTTGAAAATTTGTTTTTTTTTCTTGTTCAATTCGATTTTTTAGCACAGTTTTTATCTGGAAATTGTACTATTCCATTTTTGCTTGAAACTTTATCCTGTACATTGTATTAGTTAAAACACCAATTATTTGATAGAAAATTAATTTATTTGGTTGAAAGGTAAACTTTTGGGTTTAAAATTGATTTATTGTGTTAATTAGATTTTTTTTGAAGATTCATCATTTTACGATAGTTAAAGACTGAAAACTCAACTGTTTTGTGAAAAATTTTTCTGTTTGGATGAGTGCAACAGTTTTTAATAAAAAATGTAAGCCTTTTTTGTTGAAGATTCATAATTTTAAATGAAAATTCATCTCCTTCATTAAAAATTTAAGGATTTGGTTGAAACTTCGTTTTTTTTGTTGAAAATGAAACTGTTTTCTTACACCGTTCGATTTTCAAAATTGTCAATTCGTAAATAAGCTTTTGAGTTTGGATTTATAAATAAAAATGTAAAAATTAATAATATAAAGCGACTTAAAATAAACGAATTCAATTTATAATTTAAAAAGTTTCCAATTAAAAAAGAATGATAATTAATCTATTTTTATTGATCAAAATGATTCAGTCTTTAACATTAAAAAATTTATTTAATCATTCTTCAATTCAAAGCATTGAAAGTAAGTTTATATTTTTTAACCTGAAGTTCTTGAACTATTCCGTTTAAAAATAAGTTTACACTGTTTTGTAAAAAAATCATCTTTTTGGCTTTGAAATTCAACAATTTAAAAAAAATCCTAATTGACTGAAAAGTCAACTCTCGTGTAAAATTAATATCTTTTTGAATGAGTTCAACAGTTTTTAATTACAAATTTAAACTTTTTTTGTTGAAGATTTATCATTTTATTTGAAAATGTAATTATTTTGTTGGAAATTTGTTATTCTCTCTTTTTTTTAGTTGAAAATTCAATTATTTTGATAGTAAGTTAATTTCTAACATTTTTAATTGGCAAACTAAAATTTTTATCTCTAAATAAAAATGCAAAAATATTAATCTGGAACAACTTAAAATAAAAACAATGTAACTTTTATTTTAAAAAATTTTTAGTAAAAAAATTAATTTAATCGTTTAATTTTTAATGTTACGAACTGAAATTTTTTTGAATTATTATCATTTTGAACCTTAAACATAATAGCGTAATTTTTATTTTTTAACCAGAAATCTCTAAAATGTTAAAGTCATAAAAATTTTAAAATGGTAATCTCGTATTTTAAAATAATTTAAATTTAAAAATTGTAAAATGAAAAGGTGTTAAAAGTTTGTGTTTTATACGTATGAATCATTGAGCGTTTAAATGAAATATTTCTGAATTAAAAATTTGTCAAGTTTCAGTTTTAAAAGTTTAAAATTCAAAAGATTTCCGTCTCAAAAAAATCATTTTCAGATTTAAAATTTTGAATTTTCTAATTTTATCCTGAAATTTGAATTGGAATTGGAAGAAAAGATTTTAAAAATTAAAAAAAAGGAATCAGAACGATTTTAAGGCAATTTTAAAGTAAAAAAGACGAATTATCTACAAAAAGTTGAATTTTTTAAGCGAAAAATATGAGTTTTCAATGAAAGAGTTAAACTTTCAACCAAATAGTTAAATTTTCAACCATAATTAAAAGACCTTGTTAAAAAACGTATTTTTTTTAACAAGTAGTTCAACTCTTAGTGAAATAATCGACTTTTAAACCCAAGAAGATGTACAGTTGATATTTTAACCAAATAATTGCAATTTTGACCAAAAATGATATATTTTCAACCAAAAAGATTAAATTTCTACTAAACGAGGCCAATTTCCAACAAAATAAATGAACTTTCAACGAAATTACTTAATTTTAAAAACAAAAAGAGTATTTCCACCCAAAAATTATGATTTTAATTTTTAACAATATAGTTGCATTTACAACAGAACGACTTTACAACCAAAAAATATTTATAGTTGATAATTCAACCGAAAAATGTAAAAAAATATAAAAAATAAAAATTTTAAAAAAGTAGTTGAACTTTTGATAGAAAAGAGAACTTTTTTACATAATAGTTACATTTTCAACAAAATAATTAATTTTTCAATCAAATAATTGAGTTTTTATCCAAACGAGATGAATTCCAAAATCGCCAATTTCTT
>NC_046661.1:118114502-118134158 GCF_010883055.1 Belonocnema kinseyi | reverse complement strand
TTTCAACAAAATTGTTAAATTTTCAAGAGAAAAGGTGAATTTTTGACCAAGAAGATTAATGTTCTATACAAAAAAAAACGATTTTCCAACTTAACCAATATACATCTTAAACATCTAAACAAAATACATGAATTTTTAAAGAAATTATTTAATTTTAAAGTAAAAAAGACGAATTATCTACAAAAAATTGAAATTTTTAAGCGAAAAATATGAGTTTTCAATGAAAGAGTTAAACTTTCAACCAAATAGTTAAATTTTCAATCATAATTAAAAAACCTTGTTAGGAAAACGTATTTTTTTTTGACAAAGTAGTTCAACTCTTAGTGAAATGATTGACTTTCAAACCCAAGAAGATGTACAGTTGATATTTTAACCAAACAATTGCATTTTTGACGAAAAATGATCAAATTTTCAACCAAAGGATTAAATTTCTACTAAATAAGGTCAATTCCCAACAAAATACATGAACTTTCAACGAAATTATTTAATTTTAAAAACAAAAAGAGTATTTCCACCCAACACTTATAATTTTAATTTTTAACAATATATTTGCATTTACAACAGAACGACTTTACAACCAAAACATATTTATCGTTCATAATTCAACCGAAAAATGTAATTTTTAATCAAAAAGTATAAATTTTCCATAAAACAATTTAATTTCTACAAAGAAAGACGACCTTTTAACAAAACACATGATTTCTCAACCAAAAATGGTATTGATTAATTGTCAGTTTCAAAAATGTATTTTCAACGAAAGAGATGAACCTTCAAATAAAAAAATAGACTATTATAATATAACGTAATTATAATATTATCATTATTAATATACGTATATATTTATACATATATAATAGTATTAATATTTATATAATTTATATTGTATACATGAAATAACATAACCTCAAAATATACGCATATCAAGAGGCGCGCGATCTATTCAAATCATGAGAATCGTCAGCATCGAAATCTGGAAATATTAAAATCCAAATCTCCTGAATTTATTTAAAGCAGTTAGCAGATAAATATATAAATAGAATCGCCAAAGTGCTCCGACCGGCAATCGTGCACCTTCGAGTTTTCAAATTCAGAAGAGGAGAAATGGGTTGCGCGCGCAACTCAGTCATTTACAGCGTCTCCTACTCTATTCACACGGACATAGCCCTGTCAATGTATTGGACCACATCTCGTTTCAGATCTGGGATCACTGATGACGACAATCATTCATGCTTAGTTGCACAAGCAAAATTGCATGAAATTGGCTTCGAATTTGTTCCTCAGCCACCGAATTCACCAGTCCTGGCCCCCAGCGACTATTACTTGTTCCCTAACTTGAAGAGATGGCTCACCGGTAAGCGTTTTTACTTAAATGAGGAGCTCATAGCTGAAACTGAGGCGTATTTTGGAGACCTTCCGATCGAGTACTTTTCGGACGGTATCAAAAAGTTAGAAAATCGTTGGACTCGCTGTATCGACCTAAAAGGAGAGTATGTTGAAAAATAAAACCGACTTTGGCCAAAAAAACGTCTCCGTATTTCATTTTTCAGGGACTTATCAGACTGCCTAGTATATGTAAAGAAGCTGACAATATTTATATTTGCGCCAAAGCTTTTCACACGCACTCGTTCAAAGAACATGTCACTTTGTTGTTCACTTTCGTAAACCATGCCCCTTTTACAGGTTCACCTGACGAGTGCTTTTGATGAGAAACCTGAAAGCTACCCAGTGGGTGCAATAGTCTCCCGTCGAGTAATCCCCACTCTTCACCCGAGTGATTAACTATTTTTGGTATAAAATTAAAATCCTTTTTGTTTGAAATATCAAATATTACGTATTTCGTTGAGAATTCATCTTTCTCGGTTCAAAATTCAACTTCTTAGTTGACAGTAGAACTGCTTTGTTGAAAATTCATTTATTCGGTTAATGGTTCATGATTCTAGTTGACAAACCTTTTTTTGTTAAAAATTTGATCATCTTGTTGAAAATTATGTTATTTTTTTAACTGAAAATTTAAATCGTTATTACATATTTGGTTTAAACTTTATCTTCTTAAGCTAAAAGTTAAAATATTTGTTTTAAGACTCGTGTATTTTATTTAAAATTCGAATTTCTAGGCGAATATCACGTAGTTTGTTAAAAATTTGTCTATTTTGGTATAAAATTAATCTTTTTGGTTGAAAATTAGTCTTACCGTATTATTTGTATGTTCGTATGTATGTTTAAAAATTAAAGTGAACTTTTTCGTTAAGTAAGTTTTGCAACCAATAAATGATTGTAATGATACATTAAAGTGAATAAACAAGTATAACGTTATTAATTCTGCCTTTTGTTTTATTTCATCAATTATTATTGCTTACCTACTACACACCGTACTATCATTGCAAAAGATATGTTATAAAAAATAGGCCGGTTAGGTGCAATATAGGTGTACTTGGTGGACGGGAGAGAGTATTTACCTTATAAGAAGAACAGCCTAAAGTTTTGTAAAAATGCATTCATTAGGACGATAGTTTATAGGTATAAAACTTTGTCAACTGCGCAAATATTTAAATATTGTCCTATTCCTATGCATGGAAAAGTGTGCAAGTGAGAAAGTTTGTCAAATTGACGTGATCTTAGGCAACTAGATTGATTATATTTTTAATTATACAGGTTTTTTACGATCAAAAATGTGTGGAAGTGTTAGAAAAAAACAATGTTCTTCATTCCTACATACTTACTACTTTTATTATGCACTCTTTTAACTTTACAAGTCTTAACGCTGAAATCCTTCACTTAATCAGATCAATAGACACCTTAATACTTTAAATAATTATAACTTACAATTGAAAAAATTTTGCCATCTGCATAAAAACAAACGAACATAACCTCTCTTACTTTCGTCAATTTGACAAACTTTCTCACTCGCACACTTTTTGATGTATAGGAAGAGGACAACTGCGCACCTGCGCACGAAAACAGGACAGGAAAAAAATGATTCGAAAAAGAACGAATGAGTGTGCGTGCGAGAGGTAAGTTGGTGTGAAGATCATTTAAAAAAAGAGTCGGAAGCAGCGGTCATCACATTTAATCAAATCTCCCAAATCAGTGGAAAATGTTTTACTGTGGGCCATCAATGTGCGTGAAATGTCAATCTAATGGCATTTCAGTTGTAATGATTCCAGAATCTAGATATAGAGGCGCCTCGATTCTTCGCGGGAGATTTCTAATCTCAATTAAATTAAAGATTTTAATTATCTTTCCAATTTCTGGTTTTAAGAATCCTCTCTTCTTTTCAATCAAAGAAAGAGCCCAATGAAAAAATTCCCAGGAACATGAAAACAGAGTTTTGAAAGGAGCAGAAATCGGGATTAGAAAATTACGGGGTAAAAGTGTATGGGTGGGCTAAGTTGAAAGAGTCGAGTGGCACGTTTCTCAAGAGCTTGGTCGGCAAGCCATATGAAAGAAATAAAATCGAAAGAAAAGCGCCGTTTTTCGGAAAGAATTTAAAGCTGAAACCAGGAAATACGCGTTAGCTCGACAGCGTTTCCAAAACTGCTACTCTGGGTAGAGTCGCTACCCTGCGGTAGGGGGATGCCACCCCGGGCCGGATAGCTCGGTAGGCTCCAAAGCAGTTTTCCCGCTGTGAGCATGCAACTACTTTTCTTGACCTAGCATGTATGTGTTTTATTGTTCTGGGATTGAGACCTGTTATAATAACTGAAGTTGTAAAGATATGACACAATTAAATTTAAGCGCAACACAGTGCAATAACTTTTGAAGTTATTAACCGATTTTTTTCTATCTTTTTCTAATGTTCTCGTCATAATCCAGAAAATATAACTCTGCCTATTAAAATTCGCTAATGAATATTTTACTACATTTTCCATTTTTCCTAATCGGCTTTTAATTTTCTAACAATGGGAAGGTCGAGCGCGGCAAGCCAGCACGTGCCCGCATCACTGGTAGTCAAGTGTACCCCTTTGAGTTTAAGTATTATGAAAAAATTTGAGGGTGGCGGCCCTACCTCTCCCTAGAAAGAGGGAAAAAAGTTTGGGAATCGCTGAGATAGACTTTAGGATTTAGGCGCACTTTCAATTCTCAAGCAGGTCTTTTGGGAGAGGGGGGGGGGGGGGGGGGGGGGGGGGGGGGGGGGGGGGGGGGGGGGGGTCAGTTTGCGAAAGGAATCGTAAAATCGAAGGGACGAGAGACTACTCCGACGTGTCTGAAATTTAATCCTTAAAATATTGGAAAATTAAACAGTTTTATTGCCAAGGACTCTGGAGGCCTCGGGGTAATCGCGTGCGGCAACCCATGTGACACCAAATGTAGCATTAAATGTGATGGAAGGACTCAAAATGAGCAATAAACTATAAATTCGTTGAAAAGGGTAATGAGAGTGAGAAATAGTTGAATGAGGACAAATGATTAATCGAGACTTTTTAAGAACATCGAAATTATAGAAAATGATATGTAAATAATAATCATAAATATAGATATAGACTCTCAGACGTGACGCGCAAAACAAGCACTAGAGGGAGGATAGACACGAGGGAAGTTCGAAAAGATTCGCCCAATACCGCCGCGCTGTTTGCTTTTAATGCCGCAGACAGTGTTGGGGGCGATTACAGAGAAAATCGAGCGGAAGTAAGAAGGAATGAGATTTCTCATGATAGGAGGTATGAAACTAAGGTAACTTGCTTTAATTGTAATAAAGTCGTTCATTATTCTCGCGATTGCCCTCAAAGAAACGACAGGCGCGAAAGCGAGAAAAAGGCGTGTTTTGTGTGCCGTAAAGAGGGCCACATCCCACGTGAATGTCCCGATAGACGCAATGACGTTACATGTTACGGTTTGCTGAAGACCTGGCCATTGTTCAAAATCAATGTTTGAATCGCGATCCCCTCCTGTGGGAACAATTCTGCGAAAACACCAAAATAACGGGTCATAGCACGTTAAGTTGCAGACGAAAGTACAGGCTAGTGCCTGGTTATTTAATGCGCATCATTTAAACGAGTAAAGCTAGATACAAGAGCAGAAATTAACGTAATAAAAATAAAAGAAATAAAGTCTAACGTTCATATAAATCGAGCAATTGAATGCGACATATTCGGAATCGGGTCGGGTAAAATAAAAACTATAGGATAAGCAGAAATAAAAATAAATGTAGTGAAAATTGCGTTCCACGTAGTTCCAAATTTGGTTCCGATTATACAGGGTGGTTTCTTAGGAATGTTCTTTTTAATCGACTGAGGTGCGGTAGTCCCCGTAAAGGCTGGAAAAATAATAATGGACATATACCATCCCTTTTCGCAGAGGAAAAACGGCGGGACTCCTGGAGAGAACACGATAATTAATCTGCCTCCCGGTTGAGAACCTGGGCTTGACAGAAGGGTTATCTGCCGCGATTCCAGACGAGGCCCGGAATATTTTTAGGCGAATCTCTAGTATCTCAACAAGATGGTTCAATTAGTGTCTTTTGCGTGCATTCCACCACCGAAGATATCGACCGAACAATGCCCCCAGTAACATTAGAAAAGTTCAACACCATAAATCCTGCACCCCCACTGCCCCCAAGCCCCAAAATTATAACGAATCTCGCTCAAAGTCAGCACTCAGACTAGCCGCATTATTAAAAGTTTTGAATATGGGGGATTTAGATCGCGAACAACAAGACGGCTGAATAAATATTTTCAAATAATTTGATACCAATTCAAATTACCAGATGGCAAATGAACTAGTATGACAGAAGTAAAACACAATATAACGACAACTGACCAAGAACCGGTACACGAAAGACCTCACAGAATCACGTCCGAACACAGAGACGAGATAAGTAAACAATGTAAAGAGTTAATTGAAAATCAAGGCAATGTGCCTTCTAAATCCCCTTACAACTCTCCATTTTGAATTGTCCCTAAAAGATCGGTCAACGAAGGAGCAAAGAAATGGCAGATAGTGATCGACTATCTCGCTTCAAACGAAAAAACAATCGGTGATGCTTACCCTCTTCCTAATATAACGGATATCTTAGACCAGTTAGGTGGAGCAAAATATTTTTCGGTGCTAGATCTCGCTTCTGGATTCCATCAAATCGAAGTAGAGCCCGCAGATAGACACAAAACAGCCTTTTCAACACCTTTTTCACAATACAAGATCATTAGGATGCCCTTCGGTCTAAAAAACGCCCCAGCTACTTTCCAGAGACTTATGGATCGAGTGCTCTCCGGATTGCAGGGGATAGAAATGTTTGTGTATATGGATTACATTGTTATCTATAGCAACTCCCTTGAAGAATACTGTATTGAATCAAAAAAACTTTTAGCGAGGATGAAAAATACAGGGCTACCTTTTCAGCCCGAAAAATGCAGGTTCCTCTGGAAAAAAATAACGTATCTCGGCCTTTTAATTTCAGAAATTGGGGTAAAAGTCGATCATAGAAAAGTCGAAGCGGTGAAAAATTTTCTTCAGCCAAAAAATAAAAAGAACATTAAATCATTTCTTGGGTCAGCTGGTTATTATCGTCGATTTATTCCTGATTTCGCAAAATTAGCTACACCTTTAACACAGCTATTGAAACAATCTTCTTCTTTCTATTGGGGAACGGGGCAACAGGAACCCTTCGATAAATTGCGTGAAATCTTATCCACTGCACCTCTTCTTCAATGCCATGACTTCCCTCCCCCTTTATAATTACAACAGATGCATCCGGATACGCATTCGGAGCCATACTTAGTCAGGGCCCAGTCGGAAAAGATTTGATTGTAGCCTATGCCTCGCGAACCTTAAATCAACCCGAAAAAAACTACTTAACAATCGAAAAAGAGGTGTTCGCAATAGTCTTCGCTGTGAATCATTTCAGGCCGAATGTCTATGGCCGTAAATTTTTAGTGATAACTGATCATAGACCCTTGATTTGGCTACATGACTTAAAAGATCCCGTTTCTCGTTTAGCCGGGTGAAAGATAAAGCTAAGGGATTACGAATTTCAGATGCGACATAGACCAGGAAGGGTTAATTCAAACGCAGACTCTCTCTCTCTCTGTTGCAACTCAGTCGACATTAATGAGCAGACAATCTCACCCGAACCCACCCTTCCACCTACTAAAGAGTTTGATCGTCGGATACTGAACGTGCATGGTCAATTATCAGACACAGACTCTGACCTTGATGGCCATATTCCAATTCCTGAACACTTTATTGAAAAGGTATTTGTAGGCTCGTTCATAGCGGAAGAAAGAGAGAGAGAGAGAGAGAGACGGTCGTACAGCGAGGTGGCTCTCATTTAGAGAGGAATGCTGTACGGACGCGTCGAATTGACGATCAAGCGAGAGAGAAAAAGAAGGAGGGAGAAACGATCGTACAGCGAGGTAAAACCCCTTTCGCAGCCTACAAGATCACCAGGATGCCCTTCGGTTTAAAAAACACCCCGGCTACTTTCCAAAGACTCATGGATCGAGTGCTCTCCGGATTGCAGGCGATAGAAATGTTCGTGTATATGGATGACAATGTTATCTATAGCAGCTCCCTCGAAGAACACTGTATTAAATTTAAAAAACTTTTAGCGAGAATGAAAAATGCAGGGCTACTTCTTCAGCCCGAAAAATTCAGGTTCCTTTAGGATTGCCCAATTTATAATGCGCAATCCGCGAGGCGCAACATGGTCGGTTCATCGGGCTCGTGCCGCGCGAGTGTACATAAGAACATGTATTATCGCGTTTGGCAGAACAGGATAGGGAAGGTGTCGAAGATTATAAAAATGTGGATATATTTAACCGTTTCTGATATCATAACAGGAAATATACGGCAATCACGATTTAAAAAATATATATTTCTTAACAGTAATTATAAATAAAAAAGAATTGTTGATTCAGTTATTTCATTCACACTACGGTAGCAGGACGTTCAGTGCACAGAAAGTCGGCTCAATACTCTGGGCTTACACACAATTACTAGTGATGGCACGCGCTACACCCTCTTTGGAACCTTAAACTGCCCAAAACCAGTTCCGTTACTTGTCTACGCTTCAGGAAAATAACACTACGCTCTCTTTTATGTCATTTTGCGTAGCCCCCTCCCCATGTCTTCTAGCACCCTTTTCTACGTCATTTTGGCCTGGAACAACGTGTTGTTCCTCTCTAATGGAGTTCTAATTGTTTAAGCCCCTTGAACCAGCGCATATTATTTAGCGTTCTTCTATGTGGCCTTTTTTCTCATTGGAAAAGGATGTTTCATGAAACCATCTTTTAATGAGGGGGAAGTTGTAATGATTCCAGAATCTAGATATATAGGCGCCTCGATTCAGCGAGTCGCAAAAAGAAATCGTATTTACTACTGCACTGTACTCCGACACGGAACGGCGTTTAAGTCATGAAGAATTTACTACTGAATTACTATAGTGTAATCCAGCGATATAGAATTAGTGTACTACTGGTATGCCTGTAGTAAACTAGTAGTATAAAAGTGTAATTTTGTAGTGTTCGGTCTATTTTTGGTCGACAGTTTATCTATTTTGATAGAAATTAATTCTATTTTTAGTTGAAAATTTATCTGTTTTAGGTGAAAATTCAACCATTTGTTGAAAATTCCTCTTTTTTGAAGGAAGAGTACTCTCATCAGTTCACGATCGTATACACATCACTGGGACTCCGATAACTTTCGACTTTTTTCGATCCGAATCGATTGTCGAATACGAATTGTCTAGGCTTTCTATCGACTATAGACAGTAGTCCAATCGATCAAAGATGGAAATAGACAGTTCAACATAGGTGTCGTCCTCTTCATAATGTATTTAATAATACGGACCTTTATATTGTGGTTTAAGCTTTTTCGAAACTCCGCGGGTACTATCAAAATTTTTTACGACCACAAGGTCCCCGAATTCATATTTGTGAGGTTCCTTCCGTTTTTTATCAAAATACTTTTTGTTCTAATTCTGCGCTCTTATTATTTTCTCGCTCGCTTCGAATCTAATCTTTTCAATATCGCGGAAATCTTTCTTATGCGTAGTTTGTTCTAAATATTCTGCTACTGGATAAATCATTTCACCTCGCTGGTTGACTCCGAATAGCAAGTTGCTAGGGGTAACACCGGTTGTGTTATGAAAAGCGTTATTCCGGGCAAACCCAGCATCAGCGAGCATTTCATACAGGTGGTTCCCTGAAGAGGAATTGAAAATTTTCGCTAACATAGGGCCTAGTACTCTGTTCACCTTCTCTTTACCTGATCATTGGTTTTTGGTACGCGCTCGATATTAATAAATGGTAAATGTTATTCTCGTCTATGAAAAATTTGAATTCTTGGGATGTGATGCAGGTACCACGATCGGAAATGATGGTTTTCGGCCTGCTATAGTTCCTGAAATATTCGCTGATACTGTTTATCGTTTCTTTAGTTTCCGCAGTCTTAACTGAGTAGAGTTTAAAAAACTTTGTGAACCTGTTTACAACTAGTAAAATATGTTGTCCGATTTAATGTTCCTTACCATTTCCTAAGTTTCAGAGAAAAAATATTTATTATGGTGGAGAAAGTCTATAATTATAAATAGCTGACTAAAGAACTCGTCCTTTTTCTTGTCCCCTTAAAAGCTAAACCGCAAAACCTCTTTAAGCCTCAAAACCTCGACATTTGATGGAATTCGCGAAAGTCATTTTTCACATAAAACAAATACCTTCAAATTGAAATAGGAATGTTAAAAAAGTGATCGAATATATGTTTAATTTGACAGATGTTACAAATGTTACATACGCAGTGAATAAATGAGATAAAACCAGCTATAACTACAAATTGGGAAAGAATAGGATAACAAATTCCTTGTTGAGTATTGCCGGAAGTTATAGAAAATCATTTAAATAATATTCAAAAATTCGGAATAATTGATAAAATTACCCTTAATTGTTTTCAGAGAGAAGTTTTCATAAATAAATAAAATTCAATAAATTGACACTCTGGACGATTTTATTTTACACTCTTTGCAACACATTATTTTTGCCTTTAACTATACATATACGTATAATAATTAAATAATAATAATAATAATAATAATTTATATTTACATAATTACAAAAATATTCAACTGAGTCAATAAATTTGTTTTAGTGGGAAAAACATTCCAACTCACTTTTGACTCCCAAGATGTGAGTCCCTGAAGTTTTCCAATGTTCTTATCTCGATAATGATCGATCGATTAAAACAGACAGCTCTTCTAGGTATTTATTGTTAGTCAGAAGAATTTCAATTCATCATACTTGACTTGTTTAATGAATCTGAAATTAAGAATTATATTTTTTAAACCTTATGCCTTAGGGATCGTCCATATATTACGTAAGACATTTTTCTTTTGTTTATATCGCTGTGTCCTTTTCAACTTGATAAAAATATTATTTTCGTCTTTATTCAAACAACAGAAAAACGTCTTACGTAATATATGGACAATCCCTTATGAAGAAACGTCTGATTTTGTATTAATGTTTTTGATTAAATTCTTGAAATAATATAATTTGCACATTCATATGTATTCGGTAAATTACCTGCGATAGACGTAAATATTATTCGGAGCATAATGACGGGTACGGAATAATACACCAACATAATAATATCGAAATTATTAGGACCGCTATAAAAGCCATCCAAAACATCCAGAAAAGAAATAATCGTATTTTTATCCAAAGTGGTCCTGCTGTGTAATATCTTAGATCTTCCCTGGTCAGTTCTGTGAAAGATAAACATGTGTTAATAATTGAATTTCTAAAAATATTATTGCATTTTAAGGATTTAAAATTTAACAACTTCAAATTGAAAACAATACAAATTAAATTACTCAAACTCCTCTGAATACTGTTTCAATTCCTTGAAAATATATGCAGCAATATCAAATAAGATGTACTACACATTAAATTTTTTATCTATGATAATTTCAAATCTGGAAGCATTAATGTTTTGATTGATATATTAAAATTTTTCTTGGAAATCTTTACATATTTTGAGGTGTTAAAACAATTTTAGTTTCTTAAGACAATTTCTGATGAGAAACTAGACTTATTGTGGTAGGGATTCGTGCTTTTCTTCATTACTGTAACTTTATAAAAATAAAATTTCCTTAGTTCATAAGATTCTTGTTTATTTTTGTGAAATATCAAGTCAAGAGAAAGTGCAAAATCTTGGAAAACGTCTAAATTTGTAATTTGAAAAAAGCGTAAACACCAAGGTTAGAAATTCCAATAAAGCAAAAATCACAAAATTGTAATTTCGTAAGCGCATAAGCGAAAAAATTTGGAACTCCAAATGGGCATATTTGCCAAACTTCAGCACTCCATGGTTTCGTACTGTTACCAAATACTTTTTTTATGCGCATGTGCCTGATAAACTTAGGATTCGTTCACTTGAATACGAAAAATAAAAGACAGTCTTTTTGAAAATAAGATTTAAAATCGTTGAATTTTAAGTTAGGGGCCATCCATATACCACGTGGACAGTTGGGGGGGGGGGGGGGGGGGGGGGGGGGGGGGGGGGGTATGGCAAAATTCCACGCTTGTCCACGAAGGGCACCTGGGGGTCGGGCTAGAATCCACGTGGATACTCGTTCCCCTAAATCTGTGAAAAATATACTGAAATCAGACAAGGTATGTCCACGAGAGGGCGGTCTAAAAGTGGTGAAAAATTGTCCACGTGATATATGGATGGCCCCTTATCAGTCCTCAAAATTTAGTAAATTGGAATTCACAGCCAGAAAAATGAGACAGTTTACAAAATATTAATTAGATTAATTCACGGCACTATTCCTTGGCTCTTTTACGCTTTCGCGCTAGAACTAAGAACTCGGAACCCTTGCGTTTAAAGCATAGATCTGGAAGTTTCAGGCATTAGGCCTCGCCCCTTTATTCTCAGGTCTCGAATTCCATGCTTTTAAAGCACAGAGTCTGAGAATTAAATTCACGTAAAAATTCTAGCTTTAAAATCACGCACTTCCGTGAATTAATCTCTTGAATATGAGAATTCCGTAACACATTTATAAAAAATACATTTTAAACAGTGGAAATGACAGTAAATTTATTTCTTGATAGGAAATCTGATAAATTTATTCAATCACGTAAAATGTCAATTGATTCTACCTGAAATTAATATAAGTATTATACCATGAAGCCATTTTCCCTTTCGGAATAGGCGTGACTCACCCGAAGAGAAAGGGACTAATGTGGGGAGGGGTTGTAGAATCTTAGAATGATCTAGAAATCCCGTCTTATTTATTGGAATAATACGTTTCGCAAAAGTGCTCCATCCTAATTTGCTGATCAATCTCTCTAGCGATCACACCAAGTGAAGAGCCTTACAAAGTCATCATGTGAAGCTCTTCACTCGGACTTACTATTATCCAAGGTCTATTGCTTCAGGCAATAGACCTTGTGTTTCTATGGCTTCTTATGTCCAGAGCTGGGCAGTATTTCCCCCAAATTGTATATTATGTATCTAAAATACAAACTGCATTCAGAAAAAATACATTTGAAATACCTCATGGGGAAAATACAATAAGCTGATGCAGGTCAAATACAGTAACAAAATACATATGAGTATTTTGAAATATTATTTGAAATACATGTAATAATTGTATTTTGTACCTGAGGAATTTTCTGTATTTTCTTAAAAATACTTTCTAATATCAGCATACAAGAAATTATATTACAAATCCCTAGAGTATATAATAAATCTAGGAATTTTATAGTTAAAAATTGACAGTGCAAAAGAGTGACAAAGAGAGTAGAGAGTAGAGAGTAGCGAGAAAGAGAGAGAGAGAGAGAGAGATAGGAGAGAACGTTGATGCAGATATTTTCGAAATACCAAAGATTTAAAATAAAATGATTTAAAAAATCAGCTGGCAAATCATTTTCTGCCGCTCTGATACAAATTTTTATCTTTTATTCAGTAACTTTGTTTGATAAATATGAAAATGATTGCCACTTACGTCGATGATACTAATAAAAACACGCAAAGTTTTTTTGGGACTTTTTTATTTGCGAAGAATGTTCTTAACGTTTACCTTCTAATCTTAGAGGATGCGTAGTGAGATATTTTTTCTTCAATCAGACGTCCGAACAGGACACACAAAGGTATTCCTAATTGTCAGACGGCTGTTTATGTATCAATGTAATCTTAAAAATATTTTTGAAGACACTCATATTTGCTGGAATATGATGTATATATTGTATTAACATTAAAATATTAATGCTGAAAACTATACTTTTTGCCTCTAACTTTAAGAAGATCAAAAATACATATTAAAGTGGTTCCATTATTTATTTCCTGCGTGACTCCAAAATTTGCCTCAGGCATATGTGGACATCTGTTGAAGCGATTTTTCTGGTACATAATATTTTTTACTCCGACTTACAATCCCATAACCTAATTTTTACTATGAAACTTGTTATGATGTACTAAAATGAAGATATATACTAAGTTTTACAATAATACAACCAGTAACTTTAATAATATAATCCATGGACACCAAAGTGCACTGTCTTTGGAAATTACTAACTTATTATTTTAATTTAGTTAAAAGTATTTTAACCAGAATATGGAAACAGTTAAAGCCGCAAATGGATCTAGATCTGTTGGATATTCTAAATTACTCTCAACTGTGCACGAAATAAAAGCAAACTAAAAAGATTTAAAATGTTAAAAGATACAGAGCTGTAAACGAAGGGTTTTCCGCGTGTTCTCTCGATGGCTCGTCACGCAGTGCTGTCAGGTGTTCAAAGTATAAATCTTCAGCTTTTTCCCATTTTATTCAGAAATCCGTATATAATTTCGAAAAAATTCCTCAGATATCTTTAAAAAAATCTCCAGATTTTCAAAACCAATTTTGAAGTAACTAACAATCTTATTATGAACTATTTTTTTTAAGTTGACAATATCACATATTTTCTATAAAAATAATCACAAAAATGCTTATGCTCGTGCGCAGTAGCTGGTGCGCAGAATGCACACATGAATATCGGTAAGAAACTTCAAATATTAGTATACATGACACCAATGTAAACCTGAAAACAATACATAATACATAATACATAATAGAAAGAGATGCCAAATAGAGAAAGTCGACCTGTCCGTTTCTAAGGATGGCGATTGATGATTGGTCAGTTGATCCTGTTTTAATGAAAGCAGATGGAATATGAGTAGAACCAATCACCATCCTTAAAAAAAGACATATCGACTTTCTCGATTTGTCCTCTCTTTGTATTCCCTAGTCCACTTCCAACGGCCGTAGCCAGGGTCCAGTACCACATGTCGATGGTTCATTCAATCATATTAGCTTTTATTGCGAACTGGCCACAAAATTTTATTTTTAGATTTAGAAGACTAATTTCCCTGGACTAATTTGGGCAAACTTGAAAAAATTGAAATATAAAAAAAAAACTCTTCAGACATCGATCAAATTTCTTCAAATTCTTCAGAAATCCGAGATTTGGCAAAGTTTCTTTAGATTTGAAGAAAAATCCATAGACATGGCAGCCCTGTCGTCACGACGGAACACATCTAATTCGAAGTCCAAACTCAGCCACTGGTTCTTTGTTCTCTTCCGGTAGCGAGCGACACAATTTGCCTCTATCCAGTCTACTTCTGCAAGTTGCTTATTCTGCTGACTCAGGATTGCTGTAATATCGGGTCTGGTGTTTATGCTACATAGTAATGCCCCCATTAAAACCTGGTATCTTCTGCTATTCTTCATTGGCTGATGGTCGTCACTCGCTATGATGTAGCCAGTCTCCAGTGGAATATTCGACGATTTTGCGCCCTGTCATCACACGTTTCTCAACACTTTCTCCATGTACTGAGTTCCTGAGATACTGTAAACTCAATCTTCTCATTTTACCTGAAATATTAGATATTGTTGAAGAATTACCAGATCCGATAACTGGAAATGTTTTCTCAAAAACTCAGCTGCGTCTTTAATATCCTTGGCTTTTTTCGCGGGAATCAAAAATCATTCACATACACGATTAGATATATTACTCAATCCTCACGTTTCTTTACATATAAGCAAGGATCTACTTTACCCTTCTGGAACCCATATTTCAATAGAATATTATCCAATTGATCAGTTGAAGCTTTTACGGCCTGCTTTAAACCATAATAGCATATTGAATGACAAGGGCTACAAGTTGGGCAATCACACCAGCGGGGATTAAGGAATATCGTTTGTATCACACATGGTACTTTTTGTCCTAGTGCACGCTTTTGGAGCAATGAAGATATCAACGACCCAGTGCGGGGGAGGAGGATGGGAAGGGGTTCTGGGCGAATACGAAATTTATTAACCCATTTTCAGCATCACTACGGACATTGGGATGCGTACATGAGATATCCTGGATTGTTCCTGTGTCTTTTGTTTTTAGACTCATTCTCTTCTACAATAATCATTACTTGCTTTAAGCTAAAAAGTGCTATGTAATCACGACAGGTGAAACTTAAAGTTATCTGTAAATCGAATTTCCAGATTTAAAAGTGCTCAAATCCCTGATAACGACGGCGGAAGCAGGCTTCGTGAGCATTCTGTTAGCGCATTCCCGCCCGTCTCGGCGGGCCGGAACAAAATATTCCCGCCCACCGACACAGGTTGATAGGGCACTTTCGACGTGCGCTTGCCTCATTATCGTCGGGCGGCAATTTCACACATTCTATCGGCTCTACAGGCATGGAAGTCGCATTTATCGTGCTTGTTAGACAAAAATACTTTTTTTTAATTTGCATACCATATTCTCTCTTCCAGGTAGAATACAACCGTATCCTGTAATCTCCTATTTAGACATGGATTTTATGCATCATGTTGTTTTATGTTCATTCCTTTATACCCCGTAATTGTCAATAGAGCCCTCCTTCCACTGTCCTCTTCAGTTTAAATACCCACTTATAGGTCAGTGAATCTCTGTCCTTTGGCTCTTCTCTCGTTGTGGATCTTTATTGGTGACTAATAAATTCGTATCCTCCTCTTCCATGCTGGAGTCCATTGTTAAATCCTTACTACTGGAGGCTAATTTCTCGGTACTTCCTTCATTGGAATGCTCAGGTTGAGAAATCACGTTTTCATAGAATACGTAATTTTTAATCCCCGCACTCACGTTATTCGGAAAAATAACAGTTCGACTTGTCTTGAGATGATCTGATTCCGTTTCAAGAAGCCTAAAAGCTTTTTACTCATCTGAAAAACCGATAGAGATGCACTTTTGGTCCTTTTCATCCAGTTTTATCCTCATTAAATTACTTATATCCAGTGCTATTGTATTCCATAACGCAAAATGTATATTTTCTGTAGCCTTTGTCGGCAGTCTATTCTGCATATCATTAGCTGTAATTACTGCCTCACCCCAGTACTTCTTATCTAGATTTTCATCAAACAGCATACATCTTGACATCTCCAGAAAAGACCGATTTTTCTTTCTGCGACTCCATTCTGTTGTGGTTGATGCACGTTTGATTATTTCCCCCTTTAGGAATTTCTGAAGTTTACTACTTAAGTATTTGCCTTCTTGCTCGGACCGAATCACTCTTGTCGTTTGAATAAAAGAAGTCTTCTTAACTTCGACGAATTCTTTACTGGGTCTACTTTTCTCAATCACGTATTGCACAAAATAAACTTCCGTGTACCTGCTATATTCGTCGATGATGGTCAAAACCTACCTTTTCCTTCTCGGTGTCTGTGTTCGCATTGGGTCGCAAACATCTGTATGAATCAGGTCGAGGATTTCCTGAGAAATAGTATTCAATTCCTTCGGAAAATGTTTTCTGGCCATTTTACCTTAAATGCAACATTCACACACTTCTCTTATACCACAATCCGTGACTGTAATCCTAGAGGCAAGTCCCTTGTTCACCAGATCCTTAATACACCTGGATCTCGATGTCCAAAACATCTATGGGATTAATCCTGTCGATTATTCCTGTGTTTACCTTTCGAGTGAGTTATTGCTATTTTGGCCTTTTCACTATTCATTACCTTCAGGTCGTAAAGTTCAGAAGATAAATATGCCATACTTTCCCTTTCCTTTTACAAGTTAATTTAAACTTCTGGAACCAACCTCATGAATTTCGAATCATTATTTTTTATCTGCAAGCCTTACAAATCCTTTCCTGCTTACCTCAATTTCCTTGAAAACAATCTTTAATGTTTTACATGTGGTTGGTCGCGCCGGAGTCTATTAACCAATTATTCTTTATTTTCTCAGCCTTCAAAACTTTTAATCGGTAACATACTGCTTGTGAATCCTTAGGATTCATAGTTTCGAAAACTTCACTTTTTCTTGCTGCGTAGCAAGCATTCTCTTTATCGCCAGATGTAACTTTATTGGCCTTTTCTTGTTTCTTCTTCTAGACCTGATACTCTCCGCAATCTTTTTTGTAGTGACCTAATTTTTTGCCTTAAAAAAACTGAATGTTCAATTTGCAGATTTTTTTTTCCATAAGCCTTCATAGCAACTTGAATTTTACCTTGAAATGTATCTTCCTTACTAGCCAATTTATTATTACGTCTTTAATGCTCGTCAATCATTACTGCGAGAAATCTGTCCTTTAATTCTTCTCCTAGAAATGCTAATTTACTGACTATATTAAACAATGATGTAGTGTGTTCTTCTGTATCACAATTTTAGACAAATGGCCCGACTAGAGCTTTGTACAAATACCCCAAACTCGACGTCGTTGACTTCTCGTGATACTCTCCCAGAGAATTCTATGATTTCCGCGCTGTCTTGGTATTCCTTATGCGGATTAATTGATTGTCTTCCACGAGCAGACCAATTTGTAGCGTAATCTTGAGCATCCAATTCCTTTCAAGTTACAGTCCGTCGATTATGCTGGTTCCTTATCCACTACTGTCCGAATCTTGTCCTCCGTTAGCAATGACTTCACTTGTTATTTCAATACTGCGTAGTTGTCTTTATTTAATTTGCCGACCTATAAACTTGCACGCGTACCTTGAGCCATACCTTAAGAAAAATTAATGTTACGTGCACTACAAAAAAAACTTATTGTAAACCGAAACACTTTATCCTTTTCACAGAACTATCATTCCTATTCACTTTATCTTGTTTGCTCAACTATCACTCCTGTTAACTTTATCCTGCTCACTCAAAAATAAGTAAATTCACATTATACTTAATCCTTTAATTTAAGTCTTTTGTATCTGAGCCCATAACTTATAAGATATGTGAGAGTGATACGACAGCATAAATAAAAGTCAAGGAAATAACACCTTATTGTAAAGAAAATGTTCGATATATTTTGAGTAAAAAAGGTATAAGATTCAGTGTTTGAAGAAAAATGAATTTAGCTGAATAATCTTGAATTTAACACTGGAAAAAAGGAAACTGTAAAAAGGCACAAAATGTGAAAAGATAAAAAGTTGTGAACTAGTGTTTTTCGGCGTGCTTCCTTGAAGTATCACAAATAGCGCTGAATCTCCAACAAGATCTAGTGAAGGATTTCTTAACTTAAAATTCTAGATTTTGGTTATAACCCCCTATATGTATGTAAAACATTAAAGAATCGATTTCGTTGAAATGAGGAAATATTTCTTAACATGTGAAAAACAGATTTAAAGAAACTAGGCTCTTAGCTCGAAGAACTGGGTTCTTTGACTTCCCAGTGGGCACAAGCGTTAAAGAACACCTTTAGAACGGCTTAAAAATGTCCTAAGTCAGTCCATATAACGTTCCATACATATAAAATGTTCCAGAGACGTTTTAAAGAAGTATTTCGAGCATAAAAGTTTTTAGAACATTATTTGGTCTGACTTAGGGCAGTTTTTATTACGTTCAATTTACGTCTTTCAAAATGTATGTCCAAGAAACGATTTTAGGACGCTCCAATTATGTTCTAAAATGTTGGACCTACTGTGTTAATAATGTTCACATTCATCGCAAAATAATATTTCTTTGCATTCAATAAATATCACCAAAAAAATGATTTCTTTGTATCGAGACATGACTTGTGTTGTTTCTAAACAACATTTACTCAATCTGAAGGACCTGGGCTCATATCCCAGCTGAGCTAGAGAGCGTTTTTTTACAATAAAAAAAAAAGAATCAATATTATAATAATGTTGATTAGGACCAAGTAGACAAATAAAATTAACATCTTAAACTATTAATTAATTTCCCTGGTCAAAAAACCTACATCAATAATAAAATAATTGTTTTAAATAATTGACTTTCGTTTCTACAGTTTTTGCGCTAGAGGTTAGAAATTTGACATGAATATAACCACTTAGGAAACAAGAAACGTTTGAATACAAGTTATTTAAATAGGAGAACTTGAGAATGCCGATTCGTGTTCATTATAATAATTTTGATCGGCAACTATACACCCACCACCAATTTAGGCATATGTTGTTAAATTATTTTTTAGCTTTTTTAATCCGAACTATATTGTCTGAAATGTAAGAAATCCAGTCGTTAACGGTCGTTCCAATGGTTCTGATTAGAAAAAAAATTAAAGGAAATTTTCCAGAACTCGCGGTGGTTATATGGTGACCTATTGAAAAGATTAAATTTATAAGTCCAATTATAAATTTCACAAACCAATACACCGCAATTCGCGTGAATCAGTATTCATAAATATCTAATAGAAAAATTTGCCATTGAATTGATTGTTGTTTCCTGGGCAGTCGTAGTGTATTAGAGTATAATA